>NW_020954580.1:5657917-5663897 GCF_900497805.2 Vombatus ursinus | reverse complement strand
TCTCTCCCTCCCTCCCTCTCTCTCTCTCTCTCTCTCTCTCTCTCTCTCTCTCTCTCTCTCTCTCTCTCTCTTCTTTTTGTGAGGCAATTGAGGTTAAGTGACTTGCCCAGAGTCACATGGGCTGGTGAGTGTTATGTGTCTAAGGCCACATTTGAACTCAGGTCCTCCTGACTCCAGGGCCAGTGCTCTATCCACTGCCCCGTTTATAATTTCTTATGGAACAATAGTATTCCATTATAGTCATATACCACAACTTGTTCATCTATTCCCCAATTGATGGGCATCCCCTTGATTTCCAATTCTTTGCCACCACAAAAAGAGCAGCTATAAATATTTGTTTACATGTGGGTCCTTTTCCCTTTTTAATGATCTCTTTGGGATACAGATCTAGTAGTGGTATTGCTGGATCAAAAGGTATGCAGTTTTATAGCTTTTTAGGCATAATTCCAAATTGCTTTCCAGAATGGTTGGATCAGTTCACAACTCCACCAACAATGCATCAGTGTTCCAATTTTCCCACATCTTCTCCAACATTTATTATCTTTCTGTTTTGTCATGTTAGCCAATCTGATAGGTGTGATGTGGTACCACTGAGAGAATTTTAAAAAAATTCTTAAAATAGGAATTCTCAACCCAGAGTCCATGAACTTGTTTTTTTTAAATATATTTTGGTAACTATATTTCAATATAGTTGGCTTCCTGTGTAGTCTTATGTATTTTATTTTATTTGTTAAAAGCTTTAAAAATAAAAATTATTTTATTTATTAAAAAATAAAATTAATTATTCTGAGAAGAGATACATAGACTTCCCTAGATGGAGAAAGGATATATAACACAGAAAATGTTAAGAACCTTATGCCAGTTATTAAATGTTAAAATGCATCCCTATCTGCCTGTCCTATCCTGCCTGTCCCTCATTATTCCGCCAAACTCCTGTCTCTTTCTCTAAGGAACCACTAAAGCATATACTAGTCACTGGGCTAAGAACTGGGGATACAGAAGTGAAAAATGATAGGCCCTGTTTCCTTTTACTATATTAGGGGAATTGGGCACACACATGAATAATTCTAGGTTGGCATCAAAAGAGGTAATATATGTAAAGTGCTTTGCAACTTTTAAAGCATTATATGAATAGTAGTTATTATTATGACTTAATATATTATTAATGTAGCATAAGATAATCCACTTTTATATGATGCTTCAAGGCTTACAAAGCACCTTCCCCATAATAATCTTGGAAGTCAGAAGGGTAGGAGAGATTCAAAAAGGGAAGAATTGACTCTAGCTAGGGAAATCAGAGAGGACAAAATGGAGGAAGTGGTACCTGAGCTAGGTCTTGAAGAAAAAGAAGGATGTCAACAGGAGAGGATTGTTGGAGGTGGGAGAAATCACAGGATCATAGGTGTAGAGTTAGAAAAGACTTCAGGGCCACTGAATTCAACCCCCTCATTTTGCAGATGAGGAATTCTTCAGGTTAAGTAGTTTGCTCAAGGTCACACAGATAGCCACTAGCAGAGTTGGGGGTTTGAACCCACGTACCTCTGTGCTTTCAGACACAGAGGATGGGTGTGTACAAATTTACAAGGGCAGGAGAGAGTGCTGAGATGTGTGTTTACATGTGGGTTGTGTATGCATCTGATTCTCAGGGTGAGTGTACACTAGGTTCTCTGTGGGCAATTGTGTTTACTGTCTGTGTTTTTTTTTTCCCTCTCTCTTTTTTTTGCACCTGGGTCAAAAATCTTTACATTTTCCCTCCACCCCACTTCTCTTTCATAGTATAACTGGTTAACTGGTCCTGGATCTGACCTCTGGGGAACATTTGAACTTATCTCCCCTGAAAGGGGGTGGGGACAGAAGGGCAAGGGTTAGAGCCCTGACAAATTTAGAAAGTCAGAGAAGCTCATGGTGGTGATGATGGGTGGGAAGTGATTTTCAGATCAGGGATTGACTTGCCTCTTTATTTGTATCCACAGCACCTAGCATAGTGCTTGATATATAATAAGTGCCTAGTGAATGCCTTTTCATTCACTTGTTCATTCATTGGAAATCTGGATATCAAGCCACCCTCCAGCCAGGGGCTCCTTTCCCTTTTCCAGTTCTTTATCCAGGCAATATGCAGGGAGTCAATACACTACAATAGGGACCCTGGATAGGAAAATGAAGAGTAGAAACTTGAGTGTCCTGGGGGTTCAGGTCTAACTTCTGGAATGCAGCTGGACACCCCTGCTTCCTCTGTCTGGCCTCCCAGTTCTTCTGCTCTAAAGTCTGGCTCAATGTGCTGCTGGACTGCTGGAGTGTAGCAATGTGTATTTTAAAGGAAGGGGTGTGGGGAAAAGGGGCAACAGAAAAGGCCCCCTGCAGGGAAGAAGGCTTGTTGGCAGGAGCCCCAGTTTCCTGAGCTGATCCCCTTTCCTTACCACCCTCCCCCATCTTTGTTGTTTCAATAACATCATTTCTGTCCCCCCCACAGTGAGATCTGAGAGCCAGAGAAGGAAGGAGCAGGGACTTGGTGGTGGTGGTGGGGGCATGGTTAGGGGAGCATAGTGGGGAGAGGTGCAAGAGCTGAGGGTTGTTGGAGAACAGGGGATTATGTCCTATTGGAGGTTAGTTCTTCCCTGGGCAGATTTGGGGTACCCCGCTGCTCAGATTGGGGCAGGGCAGTCCCTGAGCCCTGGTCCCCTGACAGCAAAGACAAATATATTAAAATTCTTGCTGAGGAGAAGAATGCAGGATAGGGAGAATGTTTCATAATCTCTAATAACAGTGGTGGGTGGGGGCAGGGGGCAGGCAAGGAGGGCTCTGGACAGAGGGAGTGGGCCTAGCTGCAGGCTTCTCCTTGGGTCACCTGGGGCCTTCCCTTAGGGGTGCTGACCCCCAAGTCCTCTCATCCACCTGTGCTTCTGGCTGGGTCTGCATGTTCCTCAGTTTGTTTATGTCTGATTGTTTATCTCTCTCTGAACTCTTGTACATGAATTGGGTTGTCTCGTTCTGTGGATACTGCCCTATCACAGCAAAACATTTGTTAAAAATAATTCATATGGCTTATTTTGTGTTTCATTTGAATTCTACTCGTTAAATGTTAAACTACATCCCTATCTGCCTGTTCTATCTGTCTCTCTCCCAATGCCCCCCCCCCCCCACTCCTGTCTCTAAGTATCCACTAGCCTCCAACCCTTTCCAAATCTGCACAGGCTTTTGCCCCTCTCCCCTAATACCCTCTCCACTTCAACTTGATTTCTCTTAGTGCTCCCCATTGGCCTCTGCCCTTCTTTCTCCTTTGTTCTCCTGGTCTCTGCTCCTCTCCCCTCAGTGCACCCACAACTCTTGCCCTCTGTACTTGGTGCCTATCAGCCCCAGCCCTCCCCTTCAGTGTGCCCTTCCTCCTAATCATGACCCTTCCTCAGGGTCCACCAAGTTCCTACTCAGCTCCCTCATTTGTAAGGGGAAGAGATTAATCATTTATTAAGGGGTGACTATGTGCCAGGCATCGTGCTAAGTGCTTTACAAATATCTCATCTGATTCCTTGTACGGTGGAGAGAGAATTTATTCTCGGAGTCAAAGGACCCGTGTTCAAATTCCACCTCTAACACTTGCCACTGGTGTGACCTCGGGCAAATAATATAACGTCCTCAGGCCTTAATTTCATTTGTAAAATAAAGGGGTTGGATTAGGTGGTTTCTGAGGTCTCTTCCAGCTTTATACCTATGATCCTAGCTATGGGAGTTTAGGCAAGTCATTTAACGTCCTTGGGCTTTCTAGATTGGGTAATCTCTAAGGTCCCTTCCAGCTTCAGACCTATGGTGCCATGAGCCTTCTGCCTACTCCTATCAGTCCCCATTCCTGTGCCAAGGTTCTCTCGGTTCTTCTCCCTTCAATGTCCTGCAGAGCTCCTGCCGCTCTCCCTCAGGGTCTCTATAATCCCTGCCTCCTTTTTTCCCAATATTCTCTCCTCTAATGTTCACCATCCTCTCTCCACCCATCTCACCTCCTCATACTAGTCTCTGTCCCTTTGCCCTAGATTCTCCTTCCACCAGTATCTCCCTTTCTCAGTATCCCCTCAGCCCTGGCTCCTCTTCTCCACCGTTCCCTAGCCTTTCTCTTTGTATTGCTTCCCCATTTTACCCCAAGGATCAACCCCCTGCACCTCTCCCTCTGCTCCCAGTGCCTCTCCAGGTCTCTGAGTTCATAAAGGGCATGTTCCTCTCCCCCATTGTCTCTCCCCACCTCTTCCCCTGCCCTTCAAAGCCCTTTCCCTTTCCCCTCATCATCTCTCAGTCCTCATCCCTTGCTCTTCTTCCTCACAGCCCCTATTCCTTATTCCACTATGTCCTCAGTCCCTAGGTCTTATTTCCCCCACCCCATCTCCCTCTCCCTCCCTATTCTTTGTGCCTGCTGTTCTTTTGCTCTTTTCCAGTGCATTTTTTAAATGGTACTTTGGGACCTCGGTCTGTGAATACAGCCAGGCTGGATCTTTACTTCTGTCCCTGTTGCTCTATCTGTTTTCCCCTGGTGTCTGGCCTTTCTTCATTCTCCAGCTTTCTCCCTTTCCTAGTTGTATTCCATCTGCAGATTTTCCCTCCCACCTCTCCTCTTCTTTGATTGACTTTTCTTCTTCATTCTATTTCCCTTTGCCCCATAGAGTTCTTTTGTCTCCCAGTCCCTAAGCCAGTGGAAGTGTCTCTGTTCGTCCCACTCGCTGCTTGTTCCTTTCTCTTTCACTAAGTGAGCTGCGGAAGGCTCCTGATTCCTCCCCTCCCCCCAGCTCTCACTCCATCTCCTGAAGTTGAAATGAAAATTCCCTGGATCTTCCTCCCACCCGTGTTGGCTAAGGTCTCTCCTCTAAGGGCTCTGAGCTACTCGGCTTGCCTCAAACAACGCTTTCCTGCCCTGAATCCCGCCCCCATCCCCAAACTCCAAGGCACCTTAAAGTTGGGGCCAGGGCGGACAGGGACTGCTGTTCTCTTCTGGAATCCTGACCTCCATCCGTCTCTCGGCACCCGTCGGGGGGCACTTTGAGGGACCCCTGCCTGCAGGGGGAGGAGGTGAGCCCTTCAGTGCCCTCCCCTGAACCTAGGTGTGATGAATGGTTCTGTCCCCCCTCCTCGCCAGTTGCTGGCCCCCTCCCCACAGGGCCCTTTGATCTCTCCCAGTGGGGAGGGGGCCGGGGGCATCAAAGGCATTTTTGTGGCATTAGAGAATCAGATAAACGCGGTCTCACCTGCAGCTGGGCTCCCCCACCCCCACAACACCGCCCAGCGGCTGCCAGGGGCGGATGCCGGGTGGGAGAGGAGGTGGAAGGGCAGGCTCAGGGAACCAGGGATCCTCTGGGGCTGAGCTGGTGCTCACCCCGGCACTGCTACAGAATGTGGGGAGAAATCTTTGGTCTCTACCTCTGAAGCCCACCAGCCTCCCGACGATCCCCAGCCCTTCCCCCTACCCCCTCCCGAGTGAAGGTGGGAGGAAGAGTAGCAGGGCCGTCAGGGCACAGTCTCACTTCTCAGGAGGGAGGGAGGTCAGGGGAACTTCCTTGGCAGTGAGGACCATGGAACTGGTTGACCAGAGGAAGCTGCGCATAGATCACTGGATTTGGAGCTACAGGAATTGAGTTCGAGTCTCGATTCGGTTACTTGCTCTTATGTGACCTTGGGCAATCACTTCATCTCTCTGGGTCTCAGTTTCCTTGTCCGTATAATGAGAGAGTGTGTGGACTAGATTATCTCTAAATTCTCTTCCAACTCTGAAGTCTGTGGATTTTCTTCCCTGGGGATGCTTCTACTCTGGGAGAGTCTTCTGAGAGCTTTGCCTAGGACAGAAATCAAAAAGTCTGCAGGCAGAGGGAGAGAGCAGAGGACCTTTGTAAGGAACAGCTAGCCTCAGGAGGTCTGCGATTCTAAGTTAGGCACCCCTGTCCTTCTAGGCCCCCACCCCGTCTCCCCCTCGGGCCCTGGGGCTGCATATTCCTCCAACTCCCCCCCCCCC
>NW_020954580.1:5645301-5657907 GCF_900497805.2 Vombatus ursinus | reverse complement strand
AGGGCAGCTCGCGGACCCAGGAGATAGCCAGCCCTTGGGGTGGCGGAAGAGGGACCTGCCCCACTGGACCGGGAATTCACCCCAGCTCCGCCCAGAGACCCCGGCTCCCCGCCCCCCCCCGCTCGAAGCCCCGGGGCGCAAGGCTCTGGAGACCTCCGCCGCCGTGCTGTCGCAACTGCCCCCCCCCCCCCACCCTCCCCCTGCCCCCCCCTCCCGCCCCCGCCCCGGCCCCCCTCCCCTCCCACCCCCGCCCCCGGCTCTGATTTCGTCTTCGGAGTTCTGGAGAAGGCAGAAGCTCTGGCTCGCCCCATCCCTCCGCCTCTGCCTCTCCCTCCTCTCCCTCCTCTCCCGGGATGGGGCTGGGAGTTGTAGCCGCTGCAGCCAGGCTGCTCCGGTGCTCCCCGTGAAAGCTCGGGATCCCCTCGCCCCAGCTTCACCAGCTCGCCCTCCGGCTTCTACCTCTCCCGCCCCTCCCCAAAAGCCAGACCCCAGCCGTCGAGATGCTACGGCCAGCTCCGACTCGACTGGGACTTGTCCTGCTTTTGCTCTGTCCCGCCCACGTCGGCGGGCTGTGGTGGTGAGTGCTAAGAGGGATAGGGCTGGAGCTCTTTAGGAGACCTGCGTGGGTCCGGTGGAGCGCAAGAGTCGGAGACAGGGGCATTGGGAAGCCAGGCTAGATGCGCAGACAGAGACTGGAAGGCAAGTGGCTGGGACTGGAGGAATCTGGGGGAGAGGGACAGGGAGTAGAGAAACACTGGAGGAGAGGGGTAGGGGTGGGGGTGGGGAATCATATATGGTTGGGGGAGAAGAAGAAGGTTTGGAATCCTTACTCCCTTGCCCAGTCCTTTCCCGAATCCTTCTCATCTCCCTAGCTTTTTAGTGCCTACCCTCAGTCCCCCAGGCTCCAAGTCGCAGTAGAGACATGGAGCGATGAAGTGCTGTCGGGGGAGAAGGTAGCAGCAGGGGAGAGGAGGAACAAGGGGGGACAGAGATGGGGACGATTACAACCGTAGGCACATTCTACAGCAATCGCGAATGAGCTGCTGGGTAGCTGTCATGTTGTTTCATGTATGTTTTATATGCTCTACTAAATTGAAAGTTCCTCCAGGGCAGAGACCAGGTTTCACTTCTTTCTTATTTCTATTCCCCTTCTTCCCCTGCCCCCCCTCCCGCCTCACATTACTACCTTCTTATCCTCTTTCCTCCAACTCTTAGTCCTAAGCTCCGGCACAGTTGGAGCTCAATAAATGAGAAAGTGAGAAAGCCATCAGAGAAAAAGGATAAGGTGCTGGTGGAATGATTTCAGGACCGATAAGACTAAAGAGGCCAGGGGCGGGCTGGGGGAGGAGCGCCTTTTTGGAAAGCGGTGAAGGGGAGGAGCTTGGAAAAGGAGGGAGAAGGGGTGGTCATGAAAGGAAGCTTAAGAGGTACCAAGCAAGATTCATTCATCCATTCATTCAACAAACATTTATTACTATTATTAAGTGTGCAGAGCACTATGCTAGGTATTGAGGGACATGCAAAGCTTATGTAAGACTGACCTTTTGGAGTCAAGTAGGGAAATGAGACATAAACAGAGATAACAGTATACCTGCTAAGTGTGTAGAGAAGTTTAAGACCAAGGACCACATTTGAGATCAAATGGAAGAGCCCTCTAATGTAGTGTCTTTGATGTCCCACTCTGGTAGGGGAAAGAATGGGATTCTTATTATTTCATCTGCTTCCCTTAGACTACAAAAGACTTTTGGGGAAGGAAAGGGGCAGAAGGAACATAGGATAAGAAATTTGGAACTTTGAGAGATCTTATAGACCATCTAGTCTAAACCTCTCATTTTAGAGATTGCAAAATTGATGTCCAGAAAGGTTTAATGATTATTCCACAGTCAGACAGATATGACAAAGGCAGGACTTGAACCTAAAGTCCCCAGACTCAAAATTCAGTGTCCTTCCCAATTTCCAATATAAAAAAAAAAAGCCCAGATTGTGAACTTGAACAAATCATAAAGGCATTGATAAAGGGAGGTGGGAACCCTGGTCCAGATGGATTTATAGTTAAATACTATCAAATGTTTAAAGAACCATTACCTATGTTGCATAAATTATTCCCAATAATTAAGAAAGAACTATTAAATTCCTTTTATGAGACAAAAATGGCTCTAATCCCTGAACCAGGGAAGGATAAAGCAGAAAGAGAGAACTGGGAACACAGCATGGTACAATGGAAGTTTCACCAAAAGGGTTGGCAGCAAGGTTTAGTGGATATGCCTTGGGCCAAATTCAAGTTCTACCTTGGACACATACTGGCTGTGTGACTTTAGGCAATTGACTTAACCTTAGTTCACTTAAACAGCTCTCTGAGAGCAGATTCTGATCTGCATTATTAAAACGAGTTCCTCACTAGGAACATCTTACACAATGAAATCACAGGTCTGGTAAAAAAAAAAGAAGAAAGAATGAAAGAAAGAAAGAAAGAAAGAAAGAAAGAAAGAAAGAAAGAAAGAAAGAAAAGAAAGAAAACCCCTGGAGTGGTTGTGGGGGTCTGGGTTAAAATACTGCTTGTGATGGTTACTTCTTGTATGACCTTGAGCAAGTTGCTTAACCTCTCTGGGCCTCAGTTTCCTTACCTGCACAACGAGGAGGTTGAAATAGATGATTTCCAATGTCCCTTTGGGCTCTTGATCCTATGACCAATATTTGTTAATGAATATTGATGCAAAAAATGTTAATTAAAAGTAGACTATATATAAACATATACATAAATATATTGGCTATGACCAAGGGCTCCCCCTGGACCAAGAAGACAAATCAGTCAGGAATAGAACCCAGGCCATGTCCTAGAGCAAAGGGCATAAGATTTAGAATCAGAAAACTAAAATTCTGACCCTGATACTTACCTGTGTGAACCTGGGCAAACCTTAGCCTCTCTGGCCCTCAGTTACCTTATATTTAAAATGGGAAAGAGTTTGGCCACTAGATTATCTAAGGTCTATAGTAGTTTTAATTTCTGTGATCCTGGACTTCTCCTGGGTTTCCTTCCTCAGCTTATAGCCTCTTACCACCTCCAGTTTGAGGTCAAGAGGCAAAGCTAAGGGGCCAGGGCCAACCCCAGACCGGAAAGCATTGTGCCAAATGATCAACCCACGACTCTGAGATTCAGGAGTGCTAGTGAGGTTGATTGGGTAATAAATGGCTTGGATAGATAATCTCTAGCAAGAATATTCCATGTTCTAATGTTCTATGTTCCACATAGCTCCAACATTCTGTATTCTATGTTCGGACATGCTCTGTTTTGTGATTTAAGCGCTTCTTCCAGGTCTTAACAGGCTATGTGTTTTGCTTTTACAATCTGTGTTCTGAAGCTTTTATCAGCTCTGACACTCTAAGAGTAAGTCCTGGTCTAGGTTGTATTTGCCGTGTCATTGCTGGCTGATTCTTGGGATAATTCAGATAATCAGAGGGAAGCCATAGAGTTTGGGCCTAGTCAGTCTCACCCTGTGGAGAAGGCTGGGGGGTTAAGGGGTTCTGGATCAGGTAGGAGTTATGACAAGCACATCTCTAACATTCAAGAGGGTTTTTTCTTCTTCAGTGGAAAGGGGAGAACCTGTGAATGGCTGGGGGAATTATAGGAGGGGTGTCTACAGAAGGACATGGTCACCCAATCCATCGATTAGGAACTCTTATTCATGTGCAGACCATTTGGTCATTGGTTGGAATATGATTCTCTGTGACCCTCCCACCTGTCACCTCGATGGTTTGGGGTGGAGAAAGGGGCAGATCCTCCTTTGGGAGAGGAGGCTGTAGTGCCCAAAGTGAGAGCTGCAGGCCTGTTTGACACCACAAGAGAGTGTTCCCTTTGATGTAACTGGTGGGTAGGTTAAGAAGGACTCAGAGGCCCAGAGTAGGGAACAAGAAACAATTCATATGGGGCAGCTAGGTGGCGCAATAGATAGAGCTCCAGCCTTGGAGTCAGGAGGACCTGAGTTCAAATGTGACCTCACAGACACATGACACTTATTAGCTGTGTGACCCTGGGCGAGTCACTTAACCCCAATTGCCTCATCAAAAAAAGAAAAAGAAACAATTCATATTTGTAGAGTGCTTTAAGGGCCACAAAGTCATTTTTTTATGATGACTTTGGTGAAGCAGGTAGTGCAAGTACTTGTATTTTGCAAATGAGGAAACCCAAGCAAAATGACTTGATAAGGGTCACATCTGGTTGTGTCAGAATGGGGACTTAAACTTAGGTTTTCTGGCCTTCAGCTCTTTTCACTGCACTAAGCTTCCTGGACAGCACTTTGTCTCTTTATTCCTAGCTCAGTCACGGACTGTGCCTCAGTTTCCCCCAAGTTGACCCACTCAGGATCCCCAAAGGCTAGGCAGGGCATGGTGATATAAATTTAAAATCCAGGACCCCAAGAAAGATCTTGCAGAGGGACCTCTCCCTGTACCTCTTTAGGGGGTGTGGTTCCTCATTTAGTGGAAAAGACACTGAGGTGGGAAGTAGGCCTGTGGAAGGGAGGAAATGTGTCATCCGGAGGGCAGAGGGACCTTCGTGGTCTCCTGCTTAGGGAAGCGGAGCCAAGTCTAGGTAGCCTTATTCCTGAATTCCTAGAAATCTGGAGGAGTAGGGGAGTGGGAGATGACTAATGTGGGGGAGGGTGGGATGAGGTAGGACAAGGAGGCAGGTGTGGGGAGAACAGAGAAACCTTGACAGCTGCAGCTGCAGGGAGAGAATGGCGAGGACAGAGGGGCTGTGGTGATAAGGGGATGGGCTGGGGAACTCAGACACTCCTCAGGAAAAGAGAGATCGGAGAGAAATTGCCTCCCCTGCTCCACCCCCCCCCCCCCACAGTAACTCTTTGTGGCTCTTCTCTCTCTTTCTCTCTTTGTCCCTCACCCCCTCTCTTTCTCTGTTTTCTCTCTCTCTCCCTCTCTGCGATCTCTCTCTCTCTCCCTCTCCTTGTTTATCTGTCTTTTCATTCCTTTGGTGACAGTCAGGCCTCCCTTCCTCTCTCTTAACTGTTCCACTCCAGTATCCTGCACCTTTTCCCTCCAAGATCATTCCTAGGCTGGGTGACAGCGGCCGTGGCACTTGATGTTCCAAATTATACTTGATGTGACCCCCTGGAGGTCCCAGGGTGATGACACAGAGGCATCTCTCTAAACTACAGGCAGAATGCATTTCTCTGTTCTCTGTTCCCTCCCTTCCAGCCAGGCATTTATCAGTTTGACTCAGCAAGAGTTAGAGCAAGACTTAGCCCTGACCTAGAGTGGTCTTGGGCTTCATGATTTCTTCTCAGTTCTGCCTGCATTCGGACAACAAGTTGAGGAGAAAGAAAATGAAAGTTCCCCTAAAAATCCAGAATGAAATGGACTTGTTGACCACTTGTTGATTCACTTGTCTGGGGTTTGGTAGAGAGAAGTATTCTATGGAAACAGGTTTGGCTGTAGGGTCAGATCTGGGGCGCTGGCCCCCATGGATGGCCTCATGTGGGAGGCCTCAGGGCAGATTCTCGGGCCTGACCTCCAGCCATCTTCTTTCCCACCCAGCTCACCCAGTTGTTCAGTGATACAGCCTCAAGCACTGTCTGCCTTTCTCCTGTGTGACTCTATCTCTGTGAATCTGAGAATCACAAATTCTGGGAGGCAAGCCAGGCCATCTAGGGGTCATTTTGTCTAGCCCAGACAGACACCTCTCCTGCCCTGCTGAGAGATCCATTCTAAAGAACCAGGTGCCTTGAATTCCAATCACATCCCCCAAAAGTCTTCGCCATCTTTGCTAAATACTCAGTGGGTGCTCATGCTGTTTCCTCGAGCAAGAATGATGAACTTCATTGTTACCTTCCTGTGGAAAGAGAAAATAACTTATCCTACAGAATGACCAAACTTACTCCCCCCACTTCCTTCCTGATCTCTTTCCTTCCTTCCTCTTTGTTTCCTTCCTGTTTCTCTGATACAAACTAGCCTTCTCCCTGTGCCACTAAAAAAAATCAAAACAAAACCAAAAAACAAAGTAGCAGCCCTAGTTCCCTTCCCCCACCCTCTTCCTCCCCAATTCTCTTGGAAGAAAAAAAATCTGAACCAGAAATACAGATGAGGACAGATCTCATCTCTGGCCTTCCAGGGAGGCATGGATAGAACCCAGGCATCCTTGTTCTTTTCTCCTCCCCCTCCTTTTGCCATGCCCTTAGTGTTTCCCGGGCTTGACCAGGCCTGGCCATCCCTTTCACATCCTGTCCTAGCTTGGGGCCCCTGGCACAGCATGGGTAGCACTGGTGTTAGCCCCACCCAGCCTGGGTGGTGATAGTGGGGGTGGTGGGGGAGGTGGCCATCCTTCTCCCTCTCCCTGCATTGCCTTGGCAGCTTCTCAAGGAGGGAGACAATGGGGCTGTGAGCAGGAAAGGGCAGGGTCGGGAGGGGGCAGCCAGAGCCTGTCCAGAGCTCGCCCTGTGCCCACTAGAGTCCTGGCACTGTGACATTGCTAGAGGGAATGGACTGGGCCCCCTCTCATGCTCCCCCAACCCTTATCCAAGGAAGCTGTGGAGGTGGCTGTGGGGGGAAGGAGGAGTAGATCAGCAGAAGGCCCTGGGGTGACAGGAAACACCAGGGCCCAGTCAGGGGGATTCCAGAGTATGAATATTAACTGAAAACTCTAGCTGGGTCTGAGAGGGCACTCTCAGGGACATGGCCAGGCTGGATGGAGGGCTCACAGCTTAGCGAGTGGGCACACATGGCAAAAGAGGGGAATACACATTTCTTGCATCCTCCTCGAACACGTGTGTTTATGCCCAAAAGTTTGGGTCTCATTTTCCCCAGACACTGGAGGAGTTGGGGCTGGGAGGGGCCCTCATCAGTAAACTTCCCACTCCAACCAAGGATTACATGGATAAGACGAGGGTGAGGGAAAGAGGGAGAGAGAGAGGACAGAGAGACAGAGAGAGAGAGAGAGAGAGAGAGAGAGAGAGAGAGAGAGAGAGAGAGAGAGAGAGAGAGAGAGAGAGAGGAGGAGAGAAGAGAACAAGAGAGGAGAAGAGAGGAGGGAAAAGAGGGGAGAGGAAGAGAAAGGAGAGGAGAGAGAAGGAGAAGTGGGAGATGAGGAGAGGGGGAGGGGGGAAGGGGAGAAAGAGATGACCTTCTCTTCTGTTCCTGCTCTTTCTCACTTGTCCTTCTCTCATGGACTTTTTTAGGGCCCTAGATACACAGGAGCCTCTCCTTTCTGTTTAACTTGTTAAAGGCTGGGCATTCTTTTGTCCAGAGAAAGAGGAAATGATGTTAAGGCTCAGAAGGGGTTTGGGATTCCTGTCTTATCCTGGGGAGAATGAACCTTCTTACTGTATTGTACTGTACTTTGCGTCAGTCGCCAAGTACACCCGAGTCTAACCTGTTCTAATCTCTCTAGAAGTCTTCCATTCCCTTCTTCTGCCTCAGGGACAGGACAGTGACACTGTCAGCTCCTCACCTGTGAGATGAGGGGGCTGGCCTAGAGCAGGGGGTCTTAACCCTTTTTGTGTGGCATGGACCCTTCCTCAGAATGTGTATTGCTTACATTTATAATTAAAAGAAATATTGCATTTCAATTACAGGTTTATGAAGATAAAGAGGCATTTTTTTTCCCTAAACAAGTTCACAGACATCCTAAAATCAATCAAAAGGCCCCTTGAGTCTGTTGTGGACTCAGGTTAAGTACCCCTGACATGATCTCTTAGGACCCTGGGGACTCATAATCCTGGAGCTAGAAGTTGACTGATCTCTACCCATCTTGCCCCCCAGTCACCTAAGTCCACAGGGAGCTGTCTTCTATGGGATGAAGTCTTTAAATGCTCAAATTATCTGGAAGATGGACTAGAAGGGGATGAAAAGAGAAAGGAAGGATAGAAGAAGAGTAACAAGGACAGGAGCGAAGTGTGACTGAGCTAGGGGCATCATGGGACAATGGGCTGGGTTTAGGGGAGGATGGGGAAAGGTAGAAGCTATTGCCAGGCAGGTGGGGAGGCAGGGGTTAATAGAGGATGGGGCATTCCAAGCCTTAATGTGGTAGTTGAGGTGGGAGTGGGGGGGGGGGAGGGTTGAGAGGCGTGGGGGAGGGGGGCACTATGTAGCAGTAATTACTGAGTTACTGAGCAGGACAGGATGGGCGGGTGGGCACAGGCCCGGGCCCAGCCTTCGACTGCCGCCGCCGCTGCTCTTGCTGCCGCCACAGCAGTCAGGCAACATTTTTCTGCCCCTTCTCCGCCCCCCACCTCCCCCACCCACACCCAGCCCCCACCCACAGCCCCAGGGCTCAGGGCTCCCTCTGCTGGCTCCAAGGTGGTGGGAGCCAGGGAGGGGACCCTGGGAGGAGATGGGGGGAAGGGGAGGAGGGGGGCAGCTGAGTTCCTGAGAAGATGATAGATTTAGAGATTGTCTAGTCCAACCCTCTCCTTTTATGACTGAGTAAACTGAGGCTCAGAAAGGGAAAGGGATTTTGGTGAAACTGAGTCATCCTCTTTGTCACTGGCATTTGGAAGAAGAGGCTAGGTGTCTGCCACCTATATCTTTACCCTCCTGTCATGGAAGGGAAAGGAATAAGCTTACTATGCGCCAGTCACTGTGATAAATTATTTTTTTAAACAAATATTATCTCATCTGATCCTCACAACAACCCTTTGAGGTAGGTGCTATTATTATCCCCATTTTACAGCTGAGGAAACTGAGGCAGAGAGCGGTTAAGTGACTTGCCTAGGGTCACATGGCTAGGAAGAGAGAGAGAGGAGAGAGAGGCCAAATTTGAACTCAGGTCTTTCTAACTCCAGGCCGAGTGCTCTGTTCACTGAGCCGACAACTGTTTTTGACTTGTAAATGGGAAGGACGAAGAAATCAGGACTTGGGAATCAGAAGTCCTGGATTCAAGTTCAAGCTATGGGACTGTTGGGATGGTGTGACCTTGAGCAAGTTACTTCATTTCAATGGGATTCATTTTACTCTTCTATAAAATAAAGGGGCTGGCTGGAGGAGGATATGCCCTTGGCCCTGGTGAAGCCACGCTTGGAGAACTATGTTCAGTTCAGGACAACGTCAGTGTTAAAACTGCCAGAGGGTCTGGAGGAGGGCAGCCAGGATGGTGAAGGAAGGCTCTGAGACTGGGACTCAGGATGACAAATTGAAGGAAGTAGGGGTACTCAGATTGGGGTATAGGAGATGAGAAGGCACACCGTGGGTGCTTGAAATAGGAAGAGCTGTCCCATGGAAGAGAGATTATTAGACTTACTTTGCTTGGTTAGAGATGGTAGCCCTAGGAGCAGTGAGTGGAATTTGTATAGAAGCAAATTGAGGCTGGAGCAAAGAAAAACTTCACAACGAAAGTTTCCTAGAAGTGGAATGAGCTGCCTCAGGAGATGGTTGGTTTCTGTTGAGCAAAAGCTGGATTTGAACTCTGGACCCCAGTGACACAAAGTTCAGCTGTCTTTGGATTCTCCCATGCTGCCTTTAAGGATCTTATGGTCTGTTTGGGGAGTATACTGGGATTGACTGGGGCGGGGTAGGGGCAAGAGACTCTTGCTTTTTTTTTTTGTGAGGCAGTTGGGGTTAAGTGACTTGCCCAGAGTCACACAGTTAGTGAGTGTTATGTTGCAAGAGACTCATGTTGAGGTATGTTGGCTCAGATTGAATGGATTCTGAGGTCTTGGCCCACTCTGAGAATATGTAATTCTGTGATTCTCTGTGATCTCTTTTGGCTTCAACATTACATTATTCTGAGAGTCTGTGGAGGACTCTCCTCATCCAGTGGTATGCTGGTAAATGTTTAACAACTGGCTCTCCAAAGGGATCCAAAAAACCCGCTTTTACTTTCAACCTGCATTATTAGCATTTTCTCTATTGCTTTCCTAATTCTAGACAGCAGTCAAAATAGTAGATTGAGCCTGGATTTGTAGCATTTGCCAATTTCTGAAGTGTAAACGCTTATACCAAAAATTTAACAATGGGCTGTTTTAAGCCTGTACGAGCTGGTGCCAGCTTACTTCAGCCCTTATCCCAGCTGATAATCTCCCTCCCTTGCAGGGTTGGGTGCAGGGAATACTTGGTTGGATAGGATAAATGGAAAAAGAGATATGAAAAGAGCTGAGCAGCAGGGAGGCAGAGTCAAGTGGAATGGTTTAAGTATTCATTTGTATATTATCCTCATCAAGTATATCGAACAGCCTACTATATATAAGATAAGCTGCTAGGTCTGTGTGTGTGTGTGTGTGTGTGTGTGTGTGTGTGTGTGTAATTACAATATAACTACATCCTGCCTCTAGAGTGGGAAGACACCTCAGAAGTCTTCTAGTCCAACACCTTTCTTTTACAGATGAGGAAATGGAATCCCGGAGGTGATTTGCTCTCACACAGGCAGTAAATGGAAGAGCTGAGATTTGAACTCAGGACCCCAACTACTTCAAGTTCAGCTTTCTATTCTACCATGCTGCCTTTAAAGAACTCATGGTCTATTTGGGGAGATAAGACTTCAATATGTGAAAAACCAACACCTCAAATCCCAAATTTTGTGGGGCACATGTTGCTGGCAAATCATGGTGACAGAAAATAACTACTGAGAGGTGAGAGGAAGAAGAGGTGTCTGGAGTAGTCAAGACTGAGGGCTAGTATAGTCAGGGCAGATTTTAAAAAAATGTTTTATTGATGTTTCTTGACTTTACGTGACAGTCATTTCTGGGAGTAAATGTCCTCTTCCCCTTCCAGATTGAACTCTCTTTTATAGCAAATGAAACAAGTTGTAATAACATCTAGGGGTGTGTATAGCATTCTTCCCTAGTAGTCTCTCACCTTCCTGCTCTGAGGAGGGAGGTATGCTTCATTGTTTGTTTTCTAGGACCTTCCTTGGCTTTTCCTCAGCTCTCTTTTAGTGATCTTTTCATTTACATTGACTAGGTTTTGTGTATACTGCTCCTTTGTTTCTTCTGATTCCATCAGCTCATATTCTTTTCCAGGAAAGACTTCTTAGAGAGGTGTGGACTGAGCTAGGCTTTGAAGGATGGGTAGAATTTGGATAGGCAGAAAGCCCTGGAGGAGGGAGGGAGGGAGGGAGGGAGGAAAGGGAGAGGGAAGGAAAGAAGGAAAGAAAGAAAGAAAGAAGGAAGGAAGGAAAGAAATAAAAAGAAAGAAAGAAGGGAGGAAGGGAGGGAGGGAGGGAGGAAGGAAGGGAAGAAAGGGAGAGGGAAGGAAGGAAGGAAAGAAAGAAGGAAAGAAAGAAAAAGAAAGAAAGGGAGGGAGAGAAGGAAAGGAGGGAGGAAGGAGAGAGGGAAGGAAAGAAAGAAAGAAAGGAGGGAGGGCAAGAGGGAGGAAAGAGAGAGAGAAGGAAGGAAAGAAAGAAGGAAGGGAGGGAGGGAGGAAAAAGGGAAGGAAGGAAGGAAAAGAGGGAGGGAGGGAGGGAGGGAGTGAGGGAGGAGGAATTTACTAAGCACCTACCATATGCTAGGCATTGTGCTAAGTGCTTTGCAAACATCATCTCATTTGGTCCTCACAACAACCTTGGAACGCTCTTATTTTTATCGTCCCCATTTCACAATTGTGGAAACTGAAGCAGGCAGAAGTTAATTGGCAGGGTCACACTTTGGGTGAGTATCTGAGGTTAGATTTGAACTCAAGTCTTCCTAACTGGAGGCCCATTGCTCCATCCACTGTACCACCCAGCTGCTGAGTAGGAGGATGAGGATGGGGGCTGGTAGCGGGAGGGAGAGCAGAGGCTCAAGTTCTGAGTCAGGAAAGCACAAGTTGTATCATGGAAATAATGAACAGACCAATGTAGCTGGAGGGGAAGGTTTGTGTTAATAATCACTTACCTTTCTGCAGCACTCTGCTTAGAACAAGCCTTGGAGGAGGCGGGTACTACAAGTAAGATTCTTGTTTTAGAACCAAGGTCCTGAGGTTGCGCTCACACAGCTAGTGTCTGGGGCAAGATTTGGACCCAGGTCTTTGTACTCCACGAGGTATCAGCTAGGTGGCGAAGTGGATAGAGTGCCGGGCCTGGAGTCAGGAAAATTCACCATCCTGAGTTCAAATTCAATCTCAGACACTTACTAGCTGCATGACCCTGGGCAAGTCACTCAGCTGTTTGCCTCAGTTTCCTCATCTGTAAAATGAGCCAGAGAAGGAAATGGTAGTATCTTTGCCAAGAAAACCCCAAATGGGGTCACGAAGAGTAATTCCTGACTCCAAGTTCAATATGCCAGCTACTCTAATACACTGATTCTCATTAAGGAGTATCAGGGGATAGCATAATCTCTTATATGGTTCTAAACTTTTATAAATGTCTTCATACAGCTACTTCCTACTAACAATTTAAGACACTCAAGCTTAGTATTTCTTTACTTTTGACACCCCTAACTCATGCTCATCACAAATAGTTCCCTGTTCTCTGGCCTTCGGTTTCCCTCATTTGTAAAATGAGGGGTTTGGACCATGGTATTGTTGTTCAGGCATAGATTGGAGTCACTTTCTAGCAAGGATATTCTGTGACTAGATGATGGTATTTCTAAAGCTGGAAGGCCCCTTGAGGTTGTCCAGTCTAAGCTCCTCATTTTAGAGATAAGGAACTAAGTCCCAGAGAAGTTAAGGGATTTGCCTAAGGTC
>NW_020954580.1:5628945-5645291 GCF_900497805.2 Vombatus ursinus | reverse complement strand
GATTTGCCTAAGGTCTCACAGCTAGCTGATCTGATGCTAAATCCAGTATCTTTCCCCTGTACTGCACTCTTTCATTAGAATATCTGGATTCATAGCCCAGCTCAACTATTTACTACCTGTGTGACCTTAGGCAAATCTAGTCACAGAATATCACACCTGGAAGGGGGCTCCACGGCCACTGATATCTAAGGTTCCTCTTTCACTTTGAAGAATGTCCTATGACTGAGTTTAAGAATTCATAAAGGCAAGCAAATTGGTGAACCTGTGAACATTGAGGCTAAGGAGTTGGGACTTCTTCTTATAAGCAATGGGAAGCCATTGAGTTCTTTTCATATATGTGTGTTTGTGTGTGTATGTATGCATGTATATATATGTGTGTGTATATGTGTGTATGTTTCATGCATATGTTTACATTTATCATACATTTTTACGTTATACATAATATAATATATACTACACATAATTACATACACATAACAATACATACATTATATACAATATGCATGTTACATATATATAAATGTATACATAATTTCATGTATATAATATATATCTCATATATATGAGAGAGAGTAGAGGGAAAGAGAGAGGGCAGGTGAGGGGGGGAGAAGAGAGTAGAGGGGAAGGGAGGAGAGAGATGAGAGAGAGAGAGAGAGAGAGAGAGAGTGAAAGAGAGAGAGAGAGATTATGATATTGTGACCAGACAACTGGTCTTAGGGTCAGGAAGACATGGGTTCATGTCCTGCCTTTGAAATGTACTAATTATGTGACTCTGGACAAATCGTATAACCTCTCATTGCCTCAGAAAACTCTTTTAAGTTTTTTTTTTGTGTGTAGGTATTACATTTATAAAGATAAGACAGATTCAGTGATAGATAGATGATAGACAGCTTCTTTCTGTTTATGAAATACTTTCTTCACAACTACCTTGTGATACAGGTAATGTATGATTATTAATCTGATTTTACAGATGAGGGAAGAGGCTCAAAAGAATGAGGTCACCTTCCCAAGGTCACAGGGTTTAGCAGGAGTCAGAGTTGGGATTTGAATGGAGCAAGGTCTCCAGATTCTCAGTCCAATGATCTTTTCAGTATACCCTGTTTATAATTTCTTTGCGTCATCTGGAAATTCACACTGGCTAATGTCCTAGGGAGAAGAGGAAGGTCATCAATTTTCAGCATCTTCTGGCTAAGATAAGAGGAAAAGGGCAGGACCATTCCTGAGGGTAGTGATTGGAGCTGCCATATTCATTCTAATCTTGTCTTCTTTTAGGCTTTACCTTATGTTTCTTTTAGGCTTTGCCTAATGTCTTCTAGGTCTGAGTTATTTGGTTATTTGAACTCACTGGACCTTGTCTGGCACCTTCACCTCCCCCACAGTGACATTGAATCAGTGTCTCCTCTGAGAGGGTCACAAATCACTTAGCCTCCTGGACCTCAGTTTCCCTATCTGTAAAATGATGGCCTTTGAGCTCCCCTCCCTCTTTAGGTCTGTGATTTAGACCCTCTGCCTTGTCAATCCAGTATCTGTGGGACCAGAGAGCCACAACTCATTCACCACTTGTGTAGGATACAGAAGGGTGGTGGAAGGTTGAGGAAAGGGGAGGGCAGGGAAGACAAAAAGGATGTTATTCCTTCTTAGAATAGAACAGAATCTTGTAGCTGAAGGGAAGCCATAGAGATCAACTAACTCAACTCCCTTTTTGTCACAGACACGGCTCTTGAGGCTCAGAGGGATTAAGTGACCTATCCAAGGCCATTTAGCTAATTTGTGGTAGAGGCAGGACCAGACCCTGTGTGTCTCTTGACTCCCAGGCAGATTTACTTTCCATTATAAAACACTCTGCCTCTTCTCTTACAAAGTTTTTCTCCCCTCCTGTGACTTTAGAATGGGAGAGGAGAGCAAGGCCAGGAAGGCAGGAATTGTGTCTATCTTGGGGTACTGGAGGGATTGAACACTGCCCCTATCCTCCCCCAGGGAAGCACTCCCTATGAGCAGGCTCTCCACTCCTTCCCCCACCCCCAACACCACCCCCAGGGCTCCACAGCTGGTAAACAATCCATGTTCCCAGGCAGTCAGCCAGACAGCCAGTTTAGGGGGCAGGACCAGGACTGAGTGTGGCCTCTTCCTTCCCCTGCCAGGGCAGTCTCCCCATTCACCCTCCTCTGCCCATAGCCCTCAGAGAGCTGACATAGCCACGGATAACTCCCTCCTCCTTCCTACCTCCTATCTCCTGATTCTAGCGTGGGGAAGGGAGGAGAAGGAAGGAGGGGAGAGTTGGGGCAGTGTGACCTTGGAAAGATAAGACCATTTAACCTTGGGGGAATAGGGAGTTTGTGGTGAGCAGGGGAGTGATCAGAACTGGAGGAAGGAGAGTGTTAGTGGGGGCAGATGGAGGAGGTGAGGAGAGGCATGACCATCCAGATGCAGACAAGCATGGACAGACCATCTCAGGCATAGGCAGAAGATCTGAGAGACCATCTATGCTTTGTATGTCCAAATGAGAAAAGGGGAAAGGAGGCCAGGGCATCAGGGAGTAGAGAGTGTCAGCAGGGACCAGATTGTAGTGAGCACCTTCTCCATTCCTAGCTCTCCCATTTCCACAGTAAGATGCCCCTGATCATTGAGGATGTGGTCAGTAGGCTCTCTAGGCAGGCTTTCCAGGCCTGCTTTTATTTATTAACTTGTTTATGAATTATCCCATATTCACTGCTCCCTAAGGTGAGGGCTCAAGGTTGTTCTCAGGATCAGGAGCTGACTGCTATCCTTAGCCTCTTAAGTTCCATTTCTCAGAGCCATGGTGCATTTGAGGTTTGCCTGGGCCTCCAGAAATCATCCCCTGCATCCCCATAGGCACCACGGGCCACACACCTAGGCTAGAAAAGGCGGGGGCTTCTTTTCTGCTGAGAGACATTTGGTTAAGGGCATAAATGGACCAAGGGGAGAGGCAGGAGTTAGTCTGGAAAGGAGAGTTGAGGACCGAAACTTTATGGCTTCCTGTGTCTACTTCTTACAGCACCTCACGGTGTGAAAAAGACCCGTGTTCCTTACTACACCAAACACTAATTGCTCCTTTCTGTTTTCAGTGGAGAAACCCATAGCTCTTATGCAAAGGATTGTTTGGTGGCCACTGGGGCAGACAGACAATTACTAAGTAATGAAAATTTGTTTGGCACCTTCCCACCTACTTTCTGTGACCCCTCTAAGCTTCTGACATCCCCTTAACCACCCAATGCTCTCTGCTGCCCCGAATCCCCACTACAGCAGCCAGACAGGCCTAATCTTAAACCTGTTAATACTCAGTTTTCTCATCTCCAAAATGGGAATAATGCTATATGCTACATTTACCTCACAGGGCTGTTGTGTGGAAAGTGTTCTGTTAATTGCAAAGAGATATATACATATATAAACATATACAGAAATATATGTGTGTCTGTGTATATGTATGTATGTATATATATGTATGTATTTATGAACCCTTGTGAATATGGTGATTATTGTGATTACCATGTTAAGCTTCCAAATTACCTCCTAGCTCCCAGTTTTTCCTCCTTTTCCTGTCAAATCTCTCATTCTCACTGTACAGCTATTTTCAACTGCTAATCAGGAAGGGGTGATTGGTATCTGATTATCTGATTAAAGTAATTCACATTAGGATGTAAATGAGGGATAAATTTACCCATCCTTACATTTACATTTTAAAATAAGGAAATTGGTGACTCAATGTAGTCTAATTCATAGAACCAATACAAGAGAGATTTTTCTACTTTCTTTAATCCAACAAACGTTCATGGAGCCTTGGGGGTGGAGGTACAAGGGTCAATGTACGTACAGAGAAGTATGATATAAATTAGGAAGTGGAGAGAACAAGGTGCCCTACAAACACTGGAGTGGGGAGATGCACTAGTAATTGGGGGTCCTGGGGAAGAGAATGAGGATGATGCCCAACAGCTCTCTAGCTAAAAGGTTAGGGTGTTTTTGTAAGTGGAATCAAAGGAGCATAGATTTAGAGCTCAAAGGGATCTCAGAGGCCATTAAGTTTAACCTTCATTTTAGAAGTGAGGAAACTGAGGCCCAAGATGGTGAAGGCTCTTGTTTCAGCTTATAATATAGCAATATAGCATGATGGACCCCTGAGGTCACCATCCTTTTATGAGCATCTCCTGTTGGTCCAGGTGCCCAGGTCTGGCCTTCACGTCTAAGGAGGTAGGGAGCAGTTGGGGAGGTGAATGAGTTGGTTTGGAGAAGAGGAACCCAAAGGGAGTAGGTAGAGACATAGGGAAGGCACAATTCCTCTCCCTTACTGATTCCCCTCTGTTTACCTCATTAGATGTGCAGGCCAGACCTGGGCACCTGGACCCACAGGAGATGTTTATAAAAGAATGTTAGCTTTGGGGCGCCATTTTGCTCCATTGTTATAAATAAGCTCAGGATCCCCCTCCTCTTCTTAGTATCCATGCTCCATAATTAAGCTCTATTTGTCTTGTTCTACTTATGTCCCAGATCCTCTTTTGGCATTCTTATATACAACCTTTGCTCTCTCATCCTTTCTTTTACTCCAGTCTCTGATGAAGAGGTTCCTCTTTTTCTCCCGGGGCCAACCAGTCTACTTGTACCTGAAACCCTCCTTTCCTAGCTCCTTCAAGCACTTGCTCTTTCTGTAATTAATCTACCCATCTTCAATCACTTCTTATCTACTGGCTCTTTCCCTATTGCCTATACACATTTCCAAATTTCTACCATTTTTGACAAACCTTTCCTTGACTTCAGCTGCCCAAGCTATCATCCGTTTTCTCTCTTTCACAGCTAAATTCCTTCAGTAAAGCCTATCTGCTTATTGCCTCCATATACCTTCCACACCTTTCTTCAATCCCAGTCTGGCTTCTGAACCTACCATTTCACTGAAATTGCATTGTTCACAGTTATCAGTGATCTCTACTCATTTCCCTGATGACCCTTTTTTCCAGTCCTGATCCTTCCTCACCTCTCTGCAGCTTTTGAAACTGTCAGCCATTCCTTTATTCTATATACTCTCTCCCTGACTTCTCTGATCCTACTTTCTCCTTGTTTTGCTATCTGTCTGACTGCTCCTCATTCTCCCTTGCCAGGTTATTATCCATTTCTTGTCCCCTAACTGGACATGTTGGCAGCTAGGTGGTGTAGTGGATCAAATGAAGTCAAGGAGACTCATTTTCCTGAGTTCAAATCTGACCTCAGACACTTACTAGCTGTGTGACCTTGGGCAAATCATTAACTCTGCCTCATTTTCCTCATCTGTAAAATTTTATGGAGAAGGAAATGGAAGACCACGTCAGTATCTCTGCCAAGAAAACCCCAAATGGGGTCGTGAAGTCCGATGAGACTGAAATGACTGAACAACAACAAAAATTGTTGATGTTACCCGTGACTCTTTCCTGGACCCTCCTGTCTCTATACCCTCTCCCATGCTGGTTTCATCAGCTCCCATGGTCTCAGTTATCATTTCTATGCAGAAGACTCTTAAATCTATATTTCCAGCCCTAAGAATGCATTCTCCTAACTGCAGTCCTGAATCACCATCTGCTTGTTGAACCTTTCTCCCTGTGGGAGATATTCTATCAGGAACTCAGCTTTAACGTTATTATCTTCCCCTTCAATCCTGCCTTATTTCTAAATTTCCCTATTTCTATTGAGGGCACCACCTTCTTTCTATTACCTGAGCGTGAAACCTTGGGATCATCACTGAGTCTTCCTTCTCCCTCATCCAATCAGTTGCCAATTCTTGTCAGTTCTTCTCCATGAGTCCCTTTCTCTCCATCCTCATGGCTCCTGTCACTTCTTACCCAGACCATGACAATGGCCTCCTTGCTTCTGGCTTCTATCCTCCTCTAACTTCTCTCCTCTTCCACAGAGCTGCCAGATCTTAAAGCACAGCTCTGACCTCTTCACTCTCCTTCTTTAGAACATCTTCTGTGATCTCCTTTAAGATAAAATACAAACTCCTCAACGTGGTGTTTAAAACCTTTTACATCCTGGCTCTGGTCTACTTCTCCAGACATTTCACATGATTTCCCTTCAGCAAACCAGTTTACTTGCTGTAGAGTTCCCACTTCAGCATTCCATCTCCTACTGCAAAGGTTGTTCCCTTGCCTGCGGTACTCTCGCCTATTTGGAGGCAGCTAGGTGGTACAGTGGATAATGTGCTGGGCCTGGAGTCAGGAAGATTTGAGTTCACATCTGGTCTCACTTACTAGCTCTGTGATCCTGGGCAAGCCACTTAACCTCTGTTTGCCTTAATGTCCTCAACTGTAAAATGGAGGTAATAATAACCCATTCTGCTAGGCGGTTGTGAAGATCAAGTGAGATAATATTTGTAGAAGTGCTTAGCATAATGCTTGGCATATTGTAGGCGCTATGTAAATGCCTATTTCCTTCCCCTTCCTTCCCTACTGGATCAATCAACAAGCATTTATTGAGTGCCTACTATGTATTCAAGTACCTATAATGTATGAGGCACTCTGCTAGGTATAGGGACCACAAATGAAAAAAGAAAAAAGAGAGAATTCCTGCCCTCAAGGAGCTTACTATATTTAAAATCCATAGCTTCTTTCGAGGCTCCAGCTCCAGTGCCATTTCCCCTGCCAATCACCCTCTGATTCATCAGTAGTCTCTTTCTCCATATGGTATTACCCAACAGAACATAGGCTCCTTAAAGGCAAATCTTTAGTCTTTCTATCCCTTGTACTGTCTTCAAAATAGTAGAGAATGAATAAATATTTTTTAAATATTGAATTGAACAGGACCTCTTCTTTGGCCTCTCATAGCGTCCTACCCTTTGTCCCTAATAACTTTCTTTGTTAGTTTCTTCCACATTTCCCGCTCATGCTGGTTTTGATGAAATCAAAATCTGATCTCCCTTATGTCATTCAAGCAACATTTATTGAACATCTAATGCCTGTTCAGCACTGAGCTATATTCAGTAGATGGTGAAAATAATAAAAATACCTTATGGACTGACTTGCAGGACTAGACTTGTATGTGAAGAAATCAGAAAAAAATACTTCATTTGTATTGATTGATGATTAAGAGATTATAGATTTTAGGGCTAAAAAGGACTTTAGAGATAATCTAGTCTAGCCAATTCTTTTTTTTTCAATAGTATTTACAAAGGGATATTTACTTTAAAGATATAGCAAGAACAGAAGTTCAAACATTTCCCTCCAGCACACTGGGGGTGGGTTCCCCGCCTCCCCCCCCCATATGACCTCAATCTCTGGGGAGAGTGGGCTCCAATTTCATGAAGTTTCTACTTAGCATTAACCTGAACAAGTTCACATCCAAATGTGACAGGTATGAGCTGAACGAGTCTAGCATCTACATCTGTTTTGCTTTACAGATAAAGAAACTGAGGCCCAGGGAGATGAAGTGATATACCAAAGAGGCCACAGGGCTGGTAGCAGAACCAGGGTTCATATCAAGGTCCCTTGACTCCAAAGTGTTTGGTCCTTCTCTCTCTCTCTCTCTCTCTCACACACACACACATACACACGTATATATAAATATATACATATACATACACATATACACACATGCACAGTGGCAAGAGCACTGGAGTCAGAAGACTTGGGTTTGAAACCTGGCTCTGACATTTCCTCATCCACATCTCACAGAGTTGTAAAAGAAGTGCTTTGTGAACCTCAAAATGATAGGGTGATTGTAGTTGTGATGTGAATCGATAATCCTCAATGCTCTTGAATTCCATGCTATCCTCCTCCGTGACTTTCCATAAACAAATACTCCATTCAATGTGCTCTATAGGTGAGGGCAGATCTTTTCGCATCTTCAAGATACTGATGGAGCACTGGGAATTGACATCTGTTAATTTTTATTCTCACAACATGACTCACCTCCTTTTCCAGTCCTGATATTCCCACCATGTCTTTCACACCACTTCTCATATGTAAGTCATCATTGGGAAACTGCTAGTGATGTGCTACATGTTCAGTCAATTAATAAGCATTTAAATGCCTACTATATATGCTAGATACTGTGCTGGGTGCTGGGAATTCAATACAAAAGTGAGACAGTGCCTTCCATGAGAAGCTTACATTCTACCAATAAATACAGCATATATTCAAAATAAATGCACAGTGAATTGGAGGGCACTAACTATTCTGGGAGTCAGGAAGAAAACAAGCATTCAAGTACCTATTATATGTCAGGCACTACCCTAAGTGCTTTACAAATATGTCATTTGATGCTTACAACATCCCTGGCAAACAGAAACAATTATGAGTCCCGTTTGTTAGTTCAAGAAGCTGAGGCAGACAGGGGCTAAATGACTTGCCCAGGATCATGCAGCTAGTAAGTTTCTGAGGCTTGGTTTGAACTTGGATTTTCCTGACACCAAGTCCAGTGCTCTATCCACTCTACCTTCTTTCTCTGTCTCTTGAAAGAGGTGGCCTTGAGCTGAAAACTAGAAAGGGTTGAGGAGTTCCAAGGGGTTGGAATGAGGAGGGAGTGAACATTCCAGGTATGGGGGACAATTTGTGAAAGGCACAGAGATGGGTGGAAGGTCATGTCTGCGGAACAGTAAATGTGCCAGTTTGGCTGAAAGAGAGCGTACAATGAGCCTAGAAAGATAAAAGCCAGGTGTCAAAATGTATGTCACTCCCTCCCTTTCCCTAATCTCCCCTACCGTTACCTACTAATTAACCTCTTTGCTTTTGGTTTCTTCTCAGCTCCCTGGGGAAGATAGGAGAACCTTTGGCCAGTGTTGGCACTTGAAGGACCCCAGCCATTATATCCACCTTTCAGGTCCCAGTTCTCTGAGTTAACTCTGAGAGAGAAAGAGAGACAGAGACAGAGACACAGAAACAGAGATAGAGACACAGAGACAGAGACAGAGAGACAGAGGCAGAGACAGAGAAAAAGAGAGTGGGCTCTATAGTATACTGCCATTGGAATCAAAGTCCTGACTTTGAATCCTACTTCTTCCATGTCCACTTCCACCTTGAACCAATCGCCTTATTTCTCTGAGTCTCAATTTCTTATTCGTCACGAGTCGGGATTGGAGTAGTTGATGTCCAAGGCCCCTCTTCTTTCTATGAGGAGTGTGGGCCTTGGGAGGCAGGGTGCAAGGATCATCCTTGCATCTTCCCAACCCAGCTGCCTCTCTGCCCCCTCCAGGGCTGTGGGCAGCCCCCTGGTCATGGACCCCACCAGCATCTGCCGGAAGGCTCGACGGCTAGCGGGACGGCAGGCAGAGCTGTGTCAAGCTGAGCCCGAGCTGGTGGCGGAGCTGGCACGGGGTGCCCGGCTAGGTGTAAGGGAGTGCCAGTTCCAGTTCCGATTCCGACGCTGGAACTGTTCCAGCCACAGCAAGGCCTTTGGGAGAATCCTGCAGCAGGGTCAGTGGGAGTCCTGGGCCTGGGGAGGGAGTGGGGTAAAAAGGAAGGGGAAGGGGAGGGAGCTCTCTTTCCCCAGGGGCTAAGATTGACAAAGCTTGAGGGTTTAAAGTCTGGAGAGGAAAGAAAAGGGCCTGACTTGAACCTCATCTCCCAGTTCAATTACAGTGGCCTTTAGTTTCCTGACATAGTGGGCCCAGACTACTAAACCCCTTTTCCATCCTTCCCTGGTCCCCTGACTCCAGCCCCTAGATTACTGTCTTTTTAACTACCCTTCCCCCTACCCTTACCTCCCCTACCTTGGCTGTTCCTCAGATATCCGGGAGACAGCCTTCGTCTTCGCCATCACGGCAGCTGGGGCCAGCCATGCAGTGACCCAGGCCTGCTCTATGGGAGAGCTGCTGCAGTGTGGCTGCCAAGCTCCCCATGGACGGGCCCCACCCCGGCCCCCTGGACTCCCCAACCTCACTGGGACTCCGGGGCCTCCAGGGCCTGGGAGCTCCTTGGACGGCAATGCAGCCTGGGAGTGGGGGGGCTGTGGAGACGACGTGGACTTCGGAGATGAGAAGTCCAGGCTCTTCATGGATGCTCGGCACAAGCGGGGACGGGGTGATATCCGGGCACTGGTGCAGCTACACAACAATGAGGCTGGACGGCTGGTGAGGTTCCCAGGAGGGATTGGGATAGGACACGGTGGAGAGGGAGGAAGGTTGGGGAATGTCAGGAAACAAGGGGTGGGGACTGGGGCAGGGTGAGGGAAATGAACTTGGAGAAGCTAGGCTGAATGTGGAAGGGATGAAAGGACTGGACTAAAAAAGGGGGGCTGTGGATTAGGGGTGGGACCTGGGAGGAGAAGGGAAGGATGAGGGATAATGGGTAGGACCTCGGGGCTGGGTTGAGCCAGTTGGGGAGTGACAAAGTTCTGTGATGTTGAGCAATGAGTTTAATCCCAGTCAAGCTAAGCCTACCTTGACAGAGGCAGTCAACTAGTCAATCAGTCAACAAGCATTTAATTAAGCACCTGCTATGTACCACTGTGCTAAGCATTGGAGATACCAAGAAAGGCAAAACTCCACGTGCACCCCCCAAATTGGAATGGTCCCCATTTTCAAGGAGCTTGAATTCTAATGGAGGGAGATAACATGTAAATAACTAGATATATACAAGATACCTACAGAACAGAGGTTGGAGGGACTGGGAAAAGTCCCTGGGAAGGTGGGTTTTGAGCTGAATCTTGAGGGAAGCCAGGATGCTGGGTATAGTAAAAGCAACACCCAATCTAGAGTCAGAGGGCATGGCTTTGAATATTGAATCAACTATTTATTACTCATGAGACCTTAAGCAAGTCACCTAAACTCTAGTCACCTAAACCTATCTTTGCCATCTGTAGAATGAAGTAGCTGGGCTATTTGACCTCAAAGGTCCCTTCTACCTGTGTTGTCTAATCCAGCCAATGTTAATTACACTTAACCAGCTTTCCCTACACCCCCCAGGTCTGACTCTCCACTCTAATATTATACTGACTTTTCCCAAGGCAAACCCACCTTGTCCTCACTAGTTTCTCTGTCTTGTCTTCTCTCTCTTCTCCAGGACGTTTGTCCTATTCATCATCTCTCATAGTGGAAACACTAAGGGACCATTTATCATTCAATCAAAGAGAAATGAAATATTATTGCTGAGGAACTTAGGATGGGTGGAAGGGAGATAAAGTAAATAGGAAAACAAGAGTACCCAGGATTTGTCTGCTAGAATTCCTCTGGGATCATCTGACCTTAGCTAATTTACAGTCTCACTTCATGTGGTTGCCCTTCTCCCCACCTCCCCCCAGTCTCCCATCACTCATCACCCACAGTCAAACCCACAACCTTTAAGCCTTGGAGGCTTAGGAGGACTGGAAGTAAGAACTCTTGGGTGCCCATCTCAGGATGCCCTGGAACTTTCCCCTGCACACTTGTCTTACATTCCTATTTGTGACAGCTGGGCCTCTTGTGGTCCTGTGCAGGGGATGGAGGGGAAGGGGGAGAAACTAGAGGGTGGTGTTGGGACAGGCCCACATATTTGTTTGGAAGGGTGAGCCGCTCAGCCAGCCTTTCTCCAGCTTGGAGTCTATGATCAGTCCCTGCCTGGGGACATGAGGGGCTGGAATGAAAGAGTAAAAAAGGGAGGAGGGGATGGGGGTGATTGACATCTTATCACCTCCCCTTCCACTCCCAATTCTAACATCTCTTAGATACAATCTCATCCTCCTCTTGTTTTTTTATTCCCTCTTTATCCCACCAACTCCCATGGCCCCCACACCTCCCCAACACTCAACTTCTGCATTCCCGTCTCTTTTCATCTTTGGCTCATGTCTCTTTTCTGTTCCTTTTTCTTGTCTGTCTTTCTCTACCTACCCCCTTATCTCTTTTCTTTGACTTTCTCCTTTCGTCCTTTCATGTCTTCTCCCTCATCTTCTTTTTACCTACTACTCTTTTTATTCTCCATTCTCATTTTTCCCCAATCCTCTCTTCTTAAACTCTTTCCTCCCTTTTTTTCCTACCTTCTTTTCTTCTGTCTCCTTTCCCTTCGTGTTTTGCCATCTTCTCCCTTTTCCACACAACCTCTTTGTCCTTATTTCTTTGTGTCAAAATGCATCTCTGTTTTCTGTGGTTCCCTTTCCCTGTCTTTCTCTTCACTGGTCTTCACTCCATCTTCCTCATCGGGTCCCCAACTTTCTTTTTATTTCATTCCCCCTCCCCCTTTTTGATATCTCTTCGTCTTCCTGCATATACCCCTTGGTGTTTCTTCTCCTTTTTTTCCTCTTTCCCTTTTCCCATCCCCTAATGTCTTTCATTACTGATTACCTCATCCTCCATGTCCCCTGGATGTTTCTCCCTGCGTCCCTCTCACCTCCGATACCCCCATGGTGATCTCCTTTCATCACCCTGGCTGCTCCCCTTCCTCATATTGCCCTACTTCCCATGGCTTCCTCTGGCTGTCTCCTACATATCTATACTGTTTCTTCCCTGCCCTATTCCCCATGGACCTCTTGACTGTCCCTCTTCCTTTCCCTCTCACTTCACCTATCCCCGTGCCTCCTTCTCCTCTTCCTGTCATCTCTCCTGTCCCACTGGCTGTTCCCCCTCCCGTGCTCCCTTTGGGCTTTCTCGCCTCTCTCTTGCCCTGACTCTGGGCCTACTCACCTCCTTCATGTCCCCACTCTGTCTCTTCCCTGCCCCATTCTCCTATGGCCTCCCCTGCAGGCGGTGCGGAGTCACACGCGCACAGAATGTAAGTGCCACGGCCTCTCGGGCTCCTGCGCCCTTCGCACCTGCTGGCAGAAGCTGCCCCCGTTCCGGGAGGTGGGAGCCCGGCTGCTGGAGCGCTTCCACGGCGCCTCCAGGGTCATGGGGACCAATGACGGCAAGGCCTTACTGCCGGCTGGCCACACCCTCAAGCCCCCCGACCGCGCCGACTTGCTCTACGCCGCAGATTCGCCCGACTTCTGCTCGGCCAACCGGCGGACGGGCTCCCCGGGTACGCGGGGCCGCGCCTGCAACAGCAGCGCCCTGGACCTGAGCGGCTGCGACCTGCTGTGCTGCGGCCGGGGACACCGTCAGGAGAGCGTGCAGCTTGAGGAAAACTGTTTCTGCCGCTTCCACTGGTGCTGCGTGGTGCAATGTCACCGCTGTCGCGTGCGCAAGGAACTCAGCCTCTGCCTTTGACCCGGACCTGCCCTTGCCCCGCGCCCCTGGACCTCGGGGAGCTGAGCCTGCATCTCGGGGCCACCGGCGAGAGACGACTAGACGGTGGCAGAGAACGTGGCCTTGGGCTGGCCTCAACTAAGGAAGTATTCATCCTCTATCCGAGAACTTGGCAAAGGATGCCTTCCCGGATCATCGTGATCTGTTATTCCAGGAGCAGAGACCACTACATGCAGGGAAGTGAACTCTGGAGAGATACCTAGCTACCTGGGTGCCAAGGATAATGGGTGATGCTGTGGATGCCCTGCTCAATTCTAACTGACTCTTCCTTCAACATTTCCTGATAAGGATGGAGATTTGGAATGGGAATCTGGGTACTCTTAAAGCACTGCCTGGGGAATAGGAGGAAGCGAGAAAAGCCAAGGGGAGCAACACTGGAGGATGGGGGGGACCCTAATGACAGGGTTGGGGAGGGCCCTAGGAGGTGTCAAAGGGGTGATTTTTGGTACTAATAAAGTTATTTAAAGCAAATAGACTCCGTTGGGGATTTGGGGAGAGAGGCTGTGGCCAGTCTATCCAGACCCAGATTCAGGGAGGGGACACTTAGCATGATGCTGTAGGGCTGGGAAACAGGAAGGAGGAAAAAGAGGGTTGTAATTTATGATGAAACCCTTGAAGATTACCATCTTCTGTACTTCAGTGGGTTCTCTCCTTAGTAAGCTGGATGGACTCTCCCAGAAATCACCTAATCCAACTCCCCCATTTTACAGGTGAGGGCTTGAGACCCAGATAAGTGAAATAATTTGCCCAAATCTGGGGCAGAGCTGGGATTTGAATCAGGATCTTTGACTTCAAATTCATGCCACCTTTCTTGCCCCTTTTCTTGCAGCCATTAGGTCTGAAGGTCCTTAAAGTGGCATTTTATTCCTCATTTCTGGAATGATAGGTGTCCCCTTTCTACTTTACTCTTAATCCAGCACAGTGACTGAAGGGGTGAGGGCAATCTACAACTTGACTTTATTATAACAGGGTTAGAGAGTTTATGGGAAAAGGGAATATATAGTGTCTTAACGGCTTAAAAAAAAAACAAGACTAGTATTTGACTGGCTAGTCCACTTTCATTTTACAGATGAGGAAAGTGAGTCCTAGGGAGATGAAATGACTTAAATTCCCAAGTTACCTTAAATTCCTGGCTCTTACCAGCAAATCTTTTGGTCTTAGGTTACCATTTGGACCTAGGATTTTATCAGTGTAGGGGATTCCCAGTGAGGACCTTCTAAAAAACACAGCAGCAGCACTTAAGTAATTTTACAGTCTCATAGAGTTTCCAGGACTTGAACCCAGGTCTTCCTGAGTCTTAAGTCGATCAATATATTTGACTTAATACTTATTAAGTACCTATACTAGGCACTGCAGATACAAAGATGAAAGGTGACATAATTCCTACCCTCAAGTTTACAGTCCAATGTGGGAGGGAAAAGTGATATATACAAATGAATATGCTAGAAGGTAGCATGTGAGAAAGGCAAAGGAAAGATATCGACACGATGCTACTTCTATGTCCTTGGCAACAGGAGCAGCAAAGACTTCCCACAACCATCCTTTTGTACCGTAGTTAGAAATGGAAGACTGGGCTTTGTGGATCATGGTCTCACCCATTGCGGTATTTCTCATGTTCTTATGGTTCCTCCCTCCCATCAGCCATAAAACCTAAGCCACAAGGAGGAAACCTAGTAAGTAAGGATGGAGTTATTCTTATTCTTTTTCTTGGTTTTTGGTTGTTCTAGATTGTATTTAATTCAATTCAACCAAACTTTCATAGCCCTGCTCCTCCTCCTTCCTTCTTATGGAATCTGAGGTCCCCTGTTAACCCTCCCCAAGATTTCATGAATATGACAACATCTGTCTTGACACAGAAATTGTTACCTTTACCTGCCACTTGAATACATTTAAAATACAGACTGACAATAAAGCATTTTTATTTACAATCAAGTGGGAGAGGAAAGGATATTTTATCACAAGGCTAACTTTTTGCATTCATGCTCTTTTCATTCTCTCAGGGCCCTTCAATAGTCCCAGAAGTGAATTCATTAAAAAGCAATATGGAGTTGGTAGAAAAGAGGAGAATGATTTACCAGAATCAGGCCCTTGGACTCTGATGGCTAGTCCCATGTCCCTTCCTCTTATGACAATAAACATGAAAAGAATTGAGAAGAGCCTGACCATTGGGGGATGGTATTCAAGATTCCTGACTTTGATCATGGGATCTAACAATTTGTGTGGGAGAGAGAAATAGCAGCATAGTGGTAAGAGCACTAGACTTGGAGTCAGGAAAACCTGAGTTCAAATTCTTCCCGACATGCTTATTAGGTGTGTGACTCTGCAAGTCTCTGGGCCAGTTTTCTCATCTGTAAAATGAAGGACTTCATAACTTCTAAGGTCCCTTTCAGCTTTAAATCTATGGTTCTATGATCCTATCATCTAAGGATTTTAGTGAACTCCATGGATTAAGTGGCAGGCCCTCAGAATCATGTGATTTTAGATTACATTAAGATGGGGGCCACAGGGTTGAGTGGGAGAGGTGAGAGTCCTGCAGTCCTCACACCCTGGTCAGACCAAGTGTTCTGTTCTGGATGCTACATCTGAGGAATGACATTAACAAAATAGAATATGTCCTCAGTATGGCAGCCTGGGTGTTGAGGAAAAAGGAGATCATTCAGGAGCAAATGATGGAACTGGCAGTAATGTAGAGGTGGGATGAGTGTGGGGAGACTGTCTTCAAGTATTTGGAAGGCAACGTTAAGCTGAAGGAAAATTAGACTTGTCTTTCATGGCTCTACAGAGAAGAACTAGGAGCAAATGGAGGCAATTGTACAGAGGTCAGTTTCTCCACTGAAGTGAAAATTTCCTAACAATTACAACTCTCCATAAGTGGAATGGGCTTTCTTGGGAAATAGTGGGTCTGTCTTCAGTGGAGATCTTCAAGTGGACACCACTTGTCAGGGATGTTGGAGATAATGTTAATATATCTTCAGGTTCAGGTTGAACTAGATGACCTCTAGTGGTCTATCCCAACTCTGAGTTCTGGGGTTTTGATTAAAGTTATCCTTTCATTCATTTTTACAGATGAGGAATCTGAGGCTCAGAGAGGGGAATTGACTGCTTCAGTTACACAGTTGATAAGTTGCTGAGCTGGATTTGAACCCAGATCTTTTGACTCTAAATTTAGTGCTCTTTCTACTACATACAAAATACCACCACTTCTCAAATTCACACC
>NW_020954580.1:5600012-5628935 GCF_900497805.2 Vombatus ursinus | reverse complement strand
AGAAAAAAAGAATCCCTAGGAGCCCAGGCTCTAGCAAGTGTGTGGGGAGGGGTTCAAGGTTGGATCTTGGGGATTGTACATCATTTTCTGTACTGAGTGGAACCTCAGAGGAGAAGTTTGACACCCCCTCCCCCACTCCAGACCCACAAGGATTGTTGAAAAGGAGCAGAAGGGACACTTGCCTGTCTCTAGGAGGGAAGCGGAAACACAGAGGTTTCCCTGAGTTACCCAAGGAGAGATCTGGTCTCAAAGAGTTTTGGCTTTGCCTCTAACAGCTGTTCAACCCTGGGCAAAATCATTTCCCTTTCTGGGCTTCATTTTTCTCAGCTATATAATGAGCAGGGTGGTCTAGACATCACTTGTAGCACTAAAAGTCTATGATTCCATGATAATAACTCACATTCATCTAACTACACTTTAAGATTTTCAAATTATCTTTTTCTTAACCCTGTGAAGTAGATATAACACCCCTCCATCCATTTTACAGATTAGGAAACTAAGACCCAAATAACTTAAATGTCTTTTCTAAGGCCACCCAGCTAATAAGTGAACTATGATCCTATGTCTCCAGGACCAAACCACATTGCTTTTGCCTGGATCAAAAGAATTTTAATTGGGACAGTTTCTGCCTCTCATTGCTCTACTTCTTAGCTTGGAAATACACTTTTGTTTGAATTCTGTCCTGCACTGCTCTGTCTTGTCCTATTCTGTCCTCTCTCTCTCTCTGACATGACAGTCCCATGCTCAGCCTCTTAGGCCCAAGATGTCACTGTCCGGCTTGCCCAGAGAAGAGGTGAGTGGGGAGGGGGGCTCTGAGTTGGGTCAAGGTCAGACAAGGCTTGCTGACGCAGACTGCTTCCAGCCCCCAGCTGTTTTCCTGCTGTCCAGCCAGACTTCTCCCTAACCACTGCCCTCCACCACTCTCCCCCTCTGCCCCCACTCCTTCCAGCAGCCTCAAGCCCTTAATTCCCGCCAGCTGCTGTGGCTGGAGGGCCTGATGAAGCGGGGGAAGGGGAGGATGGAAGAAACTTCCCTGCTCATGTTGCCCCTACCACCTGATGATCTGGATACTGGGAAGGTCCCTCCCTGTTTGTCCCTCCCTCCTTCCCCCCAACCAATTCCCTAGGGAAGGGAGATTCCAGGAATGGGCCCCTTTTGTCTCTGAGCCCAGAGACTCGAACAGTCCCTTCCCTCAGCTAAGTGGGGCTTCTCAGGGAGATGGTGATGTTGGGAGGGGTCAGGAAGGGATGTGGAATGTGTATGGTGGGTCATCCCCATTTAAGGAGGGGAGATTGAAGGCCTATGGGTGGCCTATGAAAAATAGGCCCCACAATAAACTGGGGACCAAGCTGGAAATAGAAGTCAGGTCTCCTGTCCTCCTTGTGAATTGGTTTCTTTCTTAGCCCTCTAACCTCCTCAGAACACACATATGTTCATAATACTGGAGGGGCACAGAGAAAGAGCTCACCCTTCCCTTTCTGGTTAGAGCCCCAGAGAGCCCCCTGGACACTTCAGCATTATCAGACTGCCTCCTTGTTGGAATAGGGAACCAACTGAAAATGAAGTTGGTCAACTAAGCAGGTCCCTCTCAAGGCTCCCCATCTTTGGTCTTAGACTGCACCACGTATGCCACGATCGCCTTTCTTGAGCAGGATTACGGCTGGAGCGGGGATTGCACTCCCAGCAACTTCTGCTCGGACTTCTGCCCTTGCTGCAGGTGGCAGGGGGAGGCTGACCTCGGCAGTTGCATTTTCAAGGAGGACACACACAGGCACATACACAACACACACTGACATCACACTCCCACACAAAAACACAGCTCCCAACATAACTAACTCACACACTGACAGAGTCATAAATACAAACACAGGCCTTCCGACCCACAAACAAACGCAGAAACGCCAACACCCACCGAGTCTCTACACGTGCATTCACTCCAACCTACCACCAAAGCCTTAAGCCGACTCTGTGGCCTTCGGACACACACACGCCCCCCCTCCCCCCTGCCCCCTGCTCCGCCCCCCTCCCCCAATCCCGGTCTGTGACGTCACCAGGAGGTAGAGCCGGAGCACTAAATGCTGAGGGTGGAGGGGGAGAGGAGGGGTGGACGGAGTGGGGGGGAGCTGTGTGGGGGAATGGGGGGGGGAGGAGGCTGAGGCGGTTGAGTTCCTCTGGGCCAGGACAGTCACTTATACACTGGGCTTCGGGACAGAGGGACGGAGGGGCAGACAGCGACGTCCCTTGGAGCTGAGAGCTCAGAGCCCTTAGGAAGTCCAGCCTCACTGCTTCCAACCTCCAGCTCTTTGCCGGCTCCCTGCCCCTTGAATCTGCCACCCTAAGCTGTGCCTCGCGGCTTTCTCCTCCCCCCTCCCCACACCTCAGGCTTCGCCAGGAGCCGGTGGAAGGGGAGGGGGTAAGGGGGAAATCCCCTCGTCCACCCTTGCCAGGAGGTGCCCCGCGCGCCCGCCCCCCCGGAGGGCGGTGCCCCGGGGCGCTGCCCCATGGAGCGGGGAGGCGGGCGGCGTCTGCCCCTGGAGCCCTGACCCGAGCTAGAACCAGAGCTCGAGCCCAAGCCGGAACCTCCAGAAGGTCGGAGCCACTGCCGGCCGCCCAGGCGCTAGCTCTGCTCACCCGGTCTGCCTCCCCTGCCCGGGCGTACCATGCGCTGCCGCCCCCCGCCCGCGGAGCAGCGCGCCAGCCCTGCCGGGCTCTAAGTCCTTCACCCCGGCCCAGCCATGGGCAGCGCCCGGTCTCGCCCCCGGCTCCGGCCCCGACCCCGGGCCCGGCCTCGGCCGGCGCTCTGCGCGCTCCTGCTGCTCCTGCTCCTGTTGGCCGCAGCCGTGCCCAGGTGAGACCCCCGCCCCCTCTCACCCTATCTTCCTGCCTCCCTCCTCATGCCCCGCCTTCTGGGACACCAAGGATTCCCGAAGAGTTTGGGAGACCCTCAAGGCTCGGCTGGAAGACCGGCATTGCTAGGGAGTGAGTGATGTGCCCAGGCCAGAGGACAGTCATCTTGGACCCCGACTGGGGTGGGGGTCGGAGGGGAGGAGCTGTCCTCCCTGGGGAGAGGGTAACACTCAGAGGGGACCAATCCAGTGATGCTCCAGAGGGGGCAACGCCAAGAAGAGGGATAGATCCTTTTAGTGTTGGGGACAGCTGCCAAATTCAGTCTCCTAATCATGTCTAGTTAACGTCTTCCTCTTAGGGGGACTCTCAGGGAGGGCACCCCAAAACAATCCCACCCTCCCCATTGTAGAGATCTCCCCCATGGGTGGGATCAATTGATGGGGGTGGGTGAAAAGGAGGCGGCCCCAGGTGGGGTCAGCAAAGGGGCACAGAAGGGAGTTCTCCCTTTTTGAGTGTGGCTTGGCTCCTTGTATTTCTGAAAATAGATGTCTGTGAAAGTTTTTCTGAAAATGTGTGAGTACTGTATTATTCATGCCTGGGAGGGTTCCACTCTGTTTATGTCTACGTGTGTGTGTTAGATACTGATTTCAAATGTTGGATTCTGAATCCAGTCAGCATGCTGATACTAAGGATAACATTACCTCCCATGTAAATCTTTGTGTTTCTAGAAGTATGTGAGAGATATTGTGTTATGTGTACTCTATAGGTGTGATGCTGCAAACTGTGTGTATGCATGTGAGGCTGGGTTTATATGTCGCTGTATTTGGGAAGGTGGTTGAGAGAGGGAAGAAGTCAGGGAAAGAGCTCTGAAGGAGAGTGGCGAGGCATATTCAGGATTCTGCTGAAGCTTTATTCATTTTTTAATGCATTGTTTATTAAATACTGTGTGGAAAGCACTGTGTTAGCACTGGGCTTTCCTGGGAGAAAATCCAATTTGGAATAAGACATGCTCCCAACCTTCCCTGAATTCTGAGGGATGACATCAACATAGATAACTGTAAAATACAATGTTACATGAGATGTGAAAACCAAAGTTCTATGTGAGGTAAGAGGTAAAATGTTCTTATCATTTGGGAAGTAAGAGTAGAAAGCGGGGGGTGGGGGGGGTGGGGGGGTGGGGGGGAGCCGGGGAAGAATGGAAGGAACTGAGAAGAGAGAGGGAATAGATTTTGTGTGTATGTGTATGAATATATTTATATGTATGAGATAAGCAAGTCTAAGAAACAGTCCATGCCATTGCTCTCCAATTCCCCCAGCTCAGTCTAAGGCCTTACTTAATGGTCCTTACTTTTCCCCACATCCCCCATACCTGCAGGTCAGAACCAAATGACATTCTGGGCCTTCGACTGCCACCAGAGCCTGTGCTGAATGCCAACACGGTATGTCTGACATTGCCAGGCCTGAGCCGACGCCAACTGGAAGTGTGCGTACGTCACCCGGATGTGGCAGCCTCCGCCATCCAGGGCATCCAGATTGCCATACATGAGTGCCAGCATCAGTTTCGGGACCAGCGCTGGAATTGCTCCAGCCTGGAGACCCGAAACAAGATCCCTTACGAAAGCCCCATCTTCAGCAGAGGTAAACTTAACCTTCCTCCTCTCCCCAGCCCCGCTCTACAGCCTTTGCAGTTTCCATATCCTCTCACACTCCATACACCATCTACTCTTTAGCCTTTCCTTACTTCTGACTCCTAGTTCAGGTCTCCTGGTCTCTGGGCCCTTACATTCTCTTTATTATCTGTCTTTCAAAGTTTCTGCTTCCTACTGGTTCCTATTTCCCTCCTGTTTTTCTCAACTCAAATCTTTCTTTTATTCCAGGCATCTCTGACCTTAGGAGGTGGGGTGGGGGAGGAGGTGGTCTGCTAACCATGTCACAAAGGAACAAAATATATAGAATGTCCAGGATTCAGGAACCCAGGTATCCTGAATAACTATCCTGACCCTATAGGGGGAATGAAGCCAACTTGGGTTGCTCAAAAAGTGTGTAGAGAGGGTAGGGCTCCGGAAATCTGGTTGCTATTCCCTCAGCCAACAAAGTGTGAGCCACACAGGCCACACTTAAGATTTCCATTAATTAAGATTGCCATTTAAGATTAAGAAGGGAAAGAAGAGGTCTGTTTGAAAGAGGAGAGGATAAAGAAGGTAAAATGAGGTAGGTGGGAACCTTGGCTTTCAGCTAGAGTCACAGAAGCCTGAAATTTGGTCATAATCTCCCATTTATGACTCAGAGTTTGATGAGAGGTGGGGTGAAGGCTTGAGCCTCTATATTTGGGCCACAAGGCCCATCCATCTAGCACTTCTCCCACCCTAGTATACAAATAACTTTCCTCAAAGTCACTCACTCTGAGAAATTCTCTGGGTTCAGAGGGGATGGGAGAAACGAAGCTGATGACTGTACTTCTCTGCACATCAAACACACAGATTTTTTAGCATTGAAAAACTTATCTCTACTGAATAGCAGGACTTCTCTGACAGTGGATAGAACTCCAGCGGAGGAAGCTGGAAACACAAAATTGAGAGCTGGGAGGGACCTGAGATCATCAGGCCAAATCCCCTCATTTTCTACATCATTTTCTAGTGAGGCCAGGCAAGGTTGAGTGATTTGTCCAATGTCTCACAAGAAGCTTGGCCAGGATTCCCACTCAGCTTTCTGCTTCCAGGTCCACTGCCCTCCTTGGGAGGGGGGTTTCATGGTTTCACTTTTCACACTTGCCTCTCCCAGTCTTGATGTGGTTTAGGAACTGATCGATTTCTTTCAAGTTCATGTTTTATTAGCCTGGCTAGTTAAACTGGTCTCTCTTATCAGCTGAAAGGAAGACAATATATTGAAACAGTGTGCTGGTGTATTCGGACAGGTTAGGCCTTTTCCCAACCAAACTTAGTTCAACAAGGGGTACTCCCTAAGATTGGGGTGAAAAACTACCCTTTGGAAGTGTAAACTGGACTAGACGGAGACAGGGAGGCCAAGTGTAGGCTTCCCGGTCATTAGAAGGAACCCTGGGCATGGACGGTCAGACTAATGAGCCAGTTCCTTCTTGCCATTCTCATACCCATTTTTTCGACCCCTAGAATGGGGAGCAACCCTAGCCTCCCCCAAGCCCAGCCCCGGGCCCCGCCCGCCTCTCTCCTCCTGCCCCGCCTCCCTCCCCCGCCCGCCCGGGGCTGTGTTTCTGCCCGGCTGAGCCCAGCCCGACACGCGTGTGGCGGCATGTAGCCGCGATCTAATCCCCCCGGGGCCGATCCAGACGGCTCCCGCGCTCCAGACAAGCTGCTTTCAAAGTCTCCCCCTCCATTCCCTCTCCCCACCCGCACCCAACTCGCGCGAAGCAAAGCCGGGGACCCCATAGGGCCAGTAGAGAGGAGGCTTACTGTGGCCCCTCATCCCCCTCAATGCTTCTCCCTGTCTGGGCCTCCCACTTCCTGCAGGGCCTATCTTAGAGCCTGGCCTCCTTGCTGCCCCTCCGTCCCCACTTCTCTGACCCCCCCCTTCCTGCTTCCCCGCCCTTTGCGGCCTCTGCTCCCCAACACGAAGTGACAGGTTCTTCAGACTTTTCATATCTTGGCGGCTTCCCGGACTCAGCTCCTCTCCCTCAATTCACCTTGCCAGGCCTCTATTCCTACCCCCGATTTTCTAGGTTATCTTCTCTCTCGATGGTCTCTGTATCTGTATCTCCCACTCCCCCTTCCTTCTTGGGCCTCATTGCTAGTCTTCTATCTTTGTCTTTGTCTCTGTGCACAAGTCCCTCCTTCCCTTCTCTTCTGGATCTTGTTTCTTGTCCTCTCTCTTCTTGACCTCGTCTATGTCTGTCTGACTCTGTGTCTCTCTCTTTGTATCTCTCTGTCTCTGTCTCTCTCTGTCTCTCACTCTTGCTCTCACTCTCTCTGGCTTCCTTTGACTTATTCTTTCCTACCCTCAATTCCAAGACCCTCCAGCTCTCTTAGGATTATACTGGTATACTGGGAGAAACCTGAGGAAGAAACTGACTTATCCCAAGCCACCTCCCAGGCTGGCTTGGGCTCTCTAGCTCCACCTTTCCCAATCCCTCTTGCTCTTCTGTTTGTCTCTCTGTGTCCACTCTGCTGAAGAGGCGGGGCCAAGTGTGTGGGGGGACTGAGAGGAAGTGAAATAGTGTCTGGAGCCCAGAAGGGGGTGACTGTCTCTAGTCCAGTCTTAATCTGGTGAGGGGCGGGGAGAGAGGGAAAGAGAGAGAGACAGACAGAGACAGAGAGAAAGAGACAGAGGGACAGAGAGAAAGAGAGAGAGAGAGATGGATGAACCCAGGCATCCTGCTTCACTTAGACCCAGCCCATATAGCCTCTTGAGAGCTGGAGCACAGGGGTCTGGAGAAAGCGGTGGCTTTGAAGCGTGGGGGCGAGTCCAGAGCTGCGGAGTCGGGCGGGGGTTGGCGCCATGCCAGATGCTGCTGAGTTCACCTGCAGTTTAATGAGCAGGAGGCAAGCTGGGGTGGTGGTGGGGGGGAAGGTTGGGGGGGTACAAAACGTGCCGAGGCTGGCCAGAGAGGGGGGCCACACCCAGATTCGAGGAGGGGGTTGGACAGCCAGCTGAGAAGCCAGGAGGAAGCTGTTCCTTTGGGTGCCCTCAGCCCCCAGCACCTGCCTACCCCAAAACATCTTGAGTCTCCTGTTCTCAAATTGAGACCCTTTTTGACTCCACCTTAGATCAAGATTATACTGGAAGAATTTTGGGAGAAGAAATTCTTGGGGCTCCAAGAAGGCTAAGAGGTCTCTGCTCTTTGTTCCTCCTCCTTTTGCTTTCCCTTCCCTGGGTCAGGTCACAGGTTCCCCTGAAGGCCACTCTTGGCCAAACCAAACTGAAGCCTTCCTTGACATCTGGTGGTCAAGCCCAACACAAGGGGTCGTCTCTGCTACTTCTGAACAACTCATTTCCTGTGGGGAAGCTACTCATGGCCAAGTGTCTGGGAAGCTGAAACTTGAAGCCCAGAGAAATGACCCCAGAAGGTCATTCTTACTGTCTGTCTCCCTGGTCTGAATATCTTCCCTTTTCCTACTGTGACTTTGAATATTGCCTGAACTTTTCAACTCTAAAGCTATGGGTCAGCAACCCTGGGAAATGGAATGGTCAGTAGCTGATTCCCATAGCTTCTCCCTAAAACTCATTTGGATTCACAAATTCCTTTTTTAATGTAAAATTTAAGGGCTATCAGCCACCCTCACCCCAGTAAGAATTACTCTAACATTTGAAATCCACTTGACAGGGAAAGTCAATTTTAATGATACCAGAGACTAAGAGAGGTATTAATTCTGGTGCACCCATCACTTGCAGGAGAGCAGCCTGTATACCATAGGGTAATGAAATGAGGATTTGGAGTAGCCAGAGTGCAGCTTGAGGGTGGGGAGAGGTCAGTAACTAGAAGAGGAGCAAAGAAAAAGGAGATCTAGAAAGCCTCTTAGGAGTTTGACCATCATGGAACCTTAGATACCTAGTTAAAACTCTTAATTTTACAGATGAGAAAATAGAAGCAAATGATTTGTCCAAGGCACCACTAAAACTCATCAGTTCTTTGACATTCATGCTAACCTATGCTAGATGCTGGGCAGAACTTAATGTGGGATGGGGGTGGGGTGTGACTATCTAACTTGAAGATTCCGGTAGGCTACCTGGAAGCAGGGAGGCAGAGCCAGGAGGAAGGGAGGAATGAGAGAAAGCTATGAGGAGAGAGGCATCAGTCAGGGTTAGTCTATGGCCAGCATTAACAGGAAGGAGCAGTGAAGGGAAGGTATAATGTATGAGAATCAGAGGATAAAATGTTGTGAGGAAACACATCATCGAAGGTCATAGGCCAGAGCTAGGACCATTCAGGAGGGCTTTGTCTTATAGCAGAAAGAGCATTGTAGTTGGAATTCAAATATAGCACTTACTTCATTTTGCAAACCATTTAAAGAAACCGAGTCCCAGTTTTCTCATCTGTAAAATATAAATAATGTCATTTTTCTACTTGCATAACCTGGTGTAGCGGCTAGAACATCGACAGAATGTTCTATACCAGCCTATGCCTAACAGGGAGACAAGGGTTATTGAGTGGTACCTCTGACCCATCCTGGCTATGTGACCCTGGGCACAGGCAACTTTCTAAAACTATCATTTGCAGTTTTGCTTTTAGGATTCACTACACTAATGAAATCACAGAAACACTTACCTAAAATGAGTTGTAGACCTGGATATAAGTGGGATGGGGGCAATTCCCCCTTGGAAAGCTCTTCCTTCTAGCAATCCTTCAATCGAATATATGTTACTTAAAGTGTCTGATAACAATTACAGGGACCCCTTTGCTATTAGATTTCCAGCATAAGGCAGCATTTTATGTCTAGTCCACTCTATGTGGGAGGTCTTTCTTTGGCACAGGGATTACCCCCTTCCAAGTCCTAATCCCTTTCAGGTTGGAGGGAATGGAGCAATGTGAGGAACTGTAGGGAAAAGGAGGCAGGGGAAGGTGAAAAAACTGGCAGGCTACTCCAAGAGGGTAGATTCTGAGGCCCATCGATCTCAGGACAGGGGAAAAGAGAAGCCTAAGGCTTCATAAAGATCTTGACTCTTTTCTCTCTTAGCATCTATCCTAAGAACTCTATTGGACCCCTTTGCTCTCTATCAAGGCTGGGGGACCTTCTTGGAAAGGGGGAATTGAGGTACAGGGAGGATTTTTCAAGGCTTGAAGTAAGGACCAGTCCCAGGCACCCTGGTGTTGGAATGGCTATAGAGGATTATAGACGGAGAGCTGAAAAGGAGAGAAAGACCATCTAGTCCAATCCCTTCATTATACAGCCCACAGATCTAGAACTGGAAGGGATCTCCAAGGCCGTCTAAAGTAATCCTTTCATTTTATAGATGAGAAAACGGAAGCCCAGGGAGTTTAAGTGAATCACCCAAGGTCACACAAATGTTAAATGTCAGAGCAGGGATTTGAACTCAGATCTTCTACTTCCACGTTTAGTGCTTATTGCACTGTCCGCTCTGGGGGGGGGGGGGGAGCACCGTAGTGCACAGAGAGCTGAATCTGGAGTCAGGAAGACCCGAGTTTAAATTTAACCTCAGACACACAGGCAAGTCACCTAACCTCTGTTTGCCTCAGTTTCCTCACCTGTAAAATAGGGATAATAGTAATAGCACTTCCTTTGAAGGGTTGTCTTAAGGATCAGATGAGATAATTTTTACTTAGTGCAGTACCTGACACATAGTAGATGCTGTATAAATGCTTATTCCCTTCCTTTCCCCCCAACAAAAAAAGATAGAACATAGCTATGTGCCTAGCAATGTGTTCAGTGTCATAAAGTACTTAGTTTAGTGCCTGAAAAGTAGGAGGTGATCTATAAATGTTAGCTATTATTAACTGCTTTAAGATATGCAAGAGAAGAATCAGATCTGAAAGTAAAATCTGCCCACGTGGTCTCACACATTCATATATGCACATGTGTGCGTGTATCCACCTACATGAACTGTTTCATGCTTAAGTATCCCCACGTGTTGTACATATAGACATACAGGAATATACATACACACATACCAAGTGTCTGTATCAAGGAATGGGTACCCCATATCTCCAGCTCCTTTTGACCTGGGTCTGGAGCAGTAAGGTGAGGTCAGGGTCTCTTTTCCCTGACCCCCTCTCCCCAGCTGTCCATTTTCTGTCCCCTCATCTCTCCTTCCTAGCCTGTATCCCTCCCCCCTTCCTCCCGGCTATTGGCTGGGGCTAGAAGCTGCAGCTGACTTTACTTAGATCCTGGCAGTCCCTGTCCCAGATCAAAGGCAGGACAGCTAATTGTGCGTCTTAACGAGCTCTCCCCCTCTCCCTCCCGGCAGCCCAGCTGGCCACCCTGCCCCACCCCTCTCCCCCACCAGCTGGCCTGCTGGCCCTCTGCCTGTATCTGCCCCAGACAGTCCGGGCCCAGGACTGGGGCCCAGGGACTGGAGCTAGGGTAGACCAGCCAGGCTATAACAACAGTCTCTCGATGGACTCAGGAAACTCACTCCCTCTCTCTTTTACCTCTCCCTGTCTCTTTTATCTCTGTTTATGCCTCACAGTGTCTCATTCTTTATGACAGTCCCCATATTTCTTTCTCATTCTCAGGCTGGTTGGCTTACAGGGAGTGGGAGAGGGCAATCTCCAAGGTCCTAGGGCTGAAATGTCCCCCTCTATGCTTTTATTCCACTGCCTTCCATATTTTTCAAGTTTCATCAGGTCCCTCCCTAAAGATCATATAAAAACAGGGTTGAAAGTGATCTTCTCCTTCATATCATATTCCCAAGCCACCTTCAACTAAAGCTATTCACTGTCTTCTGCCCTCCTTCTCAGGAGTACCTGTGTGACATCCACAGGCATAGCATGGAAATCCCAGCTACCTGGATTCCATACTCAGTAACAATTGTGTGAAATATCACAAAGACTAAACCCAGTCTGTATAAAGACACTGAGTTTTGACTGTCTCAGGGAAATGTAGACATGCAGCAGAAAAAAACATGGTGTAAACTCTGAGTATTCCCGCATCCTGGGGACACCTGAGTTCTCTCCCTCTATGCTCTTACCACTAACTAGAGGTGGTGATTTTAGACAAACACTTTATCTCTCTGATCTGTAAAATGAGGTGGGATGGATTAGATTAGCTCTGAGGTTCCATCCAACTCTCAAAGTTTATGTTCTGTGATTCTCTCCCTGTCAAGCAGGCTCAGGATGCCCGCCAGCGTCCGGGAAGGTTCTTTGAGACTGACAGATGAAAGCATGGGAAAAATACTAGGTGCACTTGTAGCTAGACTTCTCCAGCCCTGGCACCCTAGGGGCAGTTTCCTGAGTAGCCTCTGCATGGAGGCTCTCTGACAGGCTTTTCCCTTACTTCCCCTCCCTGTTGGTTGTTCCTTGCCCTCTTGTGAGAAAAGGAAAAAAGTGCTGGGGTGGTTTTTCTTTTGGCCTGGGGGAAAAAAAGAGGGAAGAATAACTGAATAAAGGCTTCATGTCTTCATTATTGTGCAGGATTTACTGTTCAGAGGAGACAGAGTTGCTGCTGGAATGAGAAGGAATAGGTTAAAACCGCAGCAGGAAGGAATGAGGTCGGATAGCAGGAACATCCCCAGAAAGTGTTGGGGCCTAAAGGAACAATGTGGAATCTTCTTGGGGATGCCTCCAGGTGTGGCGTATCTCAACACTGGGGGCCCTCCTGTCTGGAGGTCAAGGGAGGGATGGAGTGACCCGTCCCATCATCCTGGGAGACAGTCTGTAATTCCAGAGCTCAATGGTTACTCTCTGCTCATCTTTCCCAGGCTCCTGTGAAGATCTGGGAGATTTGAACCTGGGACAAGGCTAGAAAGTTGCTCTAGGAAATAACAACAGAGATCAGATTATGACCAACGTGGACGTGTGGGTGCGGTCATGCCTGTGCCTTTCTGACTTCTGGCTAACTTTGATGCCTCTCTGGGAATCACTTTCTTGTTTCTATGATGTTATCTCAGAGCTGTGAAAGACAGTGAGTCTCATTTAAATCCTTGTTGGTTCTCCATAAATGCTTCATGAATGAATGAATGAATGAATGAATGAATGAATGAAGGATTGTGTGTTTCTGTTGAGTTTTGTGCACTCCTATCTCTCCTTCCATTAGCATCCTACCAGTTTTCCCCACGTTTTGGGCTACTTCAGCTGACCCAATCTCTAGGAACTTCCCCCAAATATTTGGCTCACTCCATCTACTGTTTTTCCTTTTCTAATCTAACTTGATCCTGGTAGTACTGGAAATTCTGGTCAGCTAGCCCTAAAATAATTTCTTAGTTACAAAATTAAGGAAGAAGCAGACTTTGGATTTGGGGTTTGGCCCCCTTTCCACTGTGCCTTTCTCCCTTCTAGCCTTCCAGACTCACCTGGCCCCAAAGCATCAGGTTCATGAGCAAGGAACAGCCTCCCTCTGCCCCCTTCCTAGTGCTGGGGAAATTGAAGTAAGAATTCAAGTTAGAACTCAAAAGGTTTTTGCCTCTGAGTTCATGACTATATCTTAGGCACTGGGGACATAAATGTAGAAAAATTCCCAACCAAACAAACAAAAGAATGACAAACAATCTCTACTCCCAAGGAATTCATAGTCTATCAAGGGAGGCAATATGTAGACATACATGTATATACAGAAAAAATGCAAAGTAAAAAAATTCTAGGTAGTTTGAAAAGGCAGGATATAAGCACTTCGAGTAGGAGCACTTTTTGGGGACTAGAATTGGGGACCACCACCAGCTTCTTTATGAGGTGGCCCTTTCATGTTGCCAGGCTAAGCGAATGGTAGGAATTTGGGTGGTTATAGGAAATGAGGGGAATATTTTTCTGTACAAGCTCAGCTTCCATTGGGGGAATAAGGACAAGAGAACTCTGCAGTCCTTCTCTCTTTACCTTCAGGAGGCCTTCAGGGAGCTATTTTGTGGGTAAAAAAAATGATAAGAAGAACATATAAAATGAATTACAAAAGGGTTAGCCATAGAAGTAGGGTAGTGGTGAGCAGTCGCAGTCCTCAAGGAACCCAAGAAAGCCTCTTGGCTCAAAAATGTCTTCTCTACAGATGCCTGAAATTCCACCATTAGTTATTTGTTCTTTAGGTTAAATACTGCCTTCTCTTTGCTTTGCTCATTTATTTTTTCTTCTATTTCAAAAAATTATTACTACAATTACTAGCATCTATACATAGTACTTTAAAGTTTATAAGGAACCTCACAAATATTATCTCATTTGATCTTCATAACAACCTTGGGAGGTAGATCCCCATTTCAGAGATAAGGAAGCTAAGGCAAACAGAGGTTAAGTGACTTGCCCAGGGCCACATAGCTAGTAAGTGTCTGAGGTTGCATTTGAACTCAGGTCTTCCTGACTCCAGATCCAGAGCTCTATCCACCATGCTACCTAGTCATCCATTGTAACAAAAAATTTAAAAAAAGGAAAAATGTTTCCCCAAACCAAAAAGCACATCTACTGAGTCTGATGATGTATATAGTACCCCACACCCATAGTAACCCAGAACTTCAAAGAAGGGATCACTCATGCACTTTTAAAATGCATTACCCCAAAAAGGGCTAGTCCTTTCTTTCTTTTTTTTAAATTTTTTTTTTTTTGTGAGGCAATTGGGGTTAAGTGACTTGCCCCAAGTCACATAAGTAGTAAAGGGCTAGCCCTTTCTTAACCTTACAATGTAGGCTTTTTTTTTAGTTGTTCATTGCCTATCCCAGAAAACACCTAGTTTGAGCATTAGATTTCTGGGTATTGAAAAGGGAGAATAGAGGGGCACATTTAGCACATTGGTACCAATCATGTGATATTATGTTTTACAGTTATCTTTTCTTGTGTCATATCTTCCTACTTGATGAAGCTCCTTGGGGTCAGGGGACATATCTAAAATTTGTTCCCCCCTCAGTGACTACCAGGAATGCTACGTACACAAGAAGTGCTTAATGTTTGTTGATGCAATGTGGGAGAACTGAAGCTCTGGGTTTACACAGACTGGATTCAGTCTTCATGGTTCTATCTTACAATTTTCTCTTTGGCTTATGCCCCACCCAGGGTTTCTCCTAGAGACACCCATGACAAAAGGTAAAGACCCTTTAATGCTCCTGCCAGCACTCAGGCTAAGGAAACATGGGCTGTAACATACACTTTATTTCATTTGACACACATACACAAATCCACAAAAAAACAAGAAACAAACCCGTACCACTTATACCCAAGCCTATAAATGGTCATGATAACTCTCCTGCCCTCTCAAGTAATTTCCACATTCCCCAAAGGGCTGTAGAGTCTTCTTGACTTGTCGTACTCTTCTGGGGTTGAGAACTCCCCTCCCAAAGGGAGTTTTGAGACCGTCCAACAAGCTTCCCCCTCTGATGAGCCTTACCTCTCCCAGGGACCTACACAGCCACTCCACCCTTTGCTTGAAGCTTCTCCACAAAAGGAAAGAATTTGGGGTCACTAGAGAGTTGAACTGCATAGTCTTCATAACTCACATTGAAGGAGAGGGCTGGGTTTGTTCTTTTACCTCATGGAGCTCTTCCTTAATGACTTGAGGCCTCAACTCCCACTCGCTGCAGGCATTCTGGTTGAAGAACTTCGTGGCATAAATGGTTCCCCAGAACGTATATTCTCCTGGCCTCTGGTTACCCACACTTTTCTCTGTGGGAATCAGTGTGTCTGTCGAGCTTCTCTCTTCCTTTTTGTTTCTTCCACTCCCTTATTATTAAACTTTAATTAATAAAAATCTATTTTCTCTTCCTCCCTCTTTCCCCTTCCCCACATTTGGAAAAAAAAAGCAAAGAAATGAAAACCCTTTGAACATATAAGCAAAATTAATTTCTTCATTGGTAGTGTCCAAAAATATAGGTCCTATTCTGTATCTTGGTTCTATCACTTCTCTGTCAGTACATTTCATCATTCCTTCTGGAATCTTGGTTGGTTATTGTGATGATCTGAGTTCTTTAGTCTCTCAGAATTGTTTGTCTTTACTTGTTGTTATTATATAAATTGTTCTCGGTTTTTCTCATTTTACCTGCATTAATTCATACAAATTTTCCCATATTTCTCTGAAAAAGCCTCATTCATCATTTCTTAAGATACAATAGTCTTCTATGACATTTATATACCGTGGTTTGTTCAACCATTCCAAAATACAGTTGATAGGCACCCCCAGAATTTTCAATTTTTTATAATCACTATGAATATTTTACATTCATGAATCCATTTCCTTTCCTTTCCTTTACTTTTTTTCTGCTCTTTGGGGCATACCTGCCACTCTTTCTTAGAGGTCAAGACTAGATGTATGAATAGACTGTGAATCAACTGATCACCCCCAATATGCTATTCATTAGTCAACTTAACATGTGGCACAAAGGAGTTTACCTTGTGATTGGAATTTCGTACTTTGTTAAGGAGAGGACATCAACTGTGAACAAAACCTTATCAATGGACACAAAAGGAAATTGAGGACAAGGGCTAGGTGGGTGCAGAACTTGGCCTGGCTGGATTTAAAATGTGCAGAAATAAGAACCTTTTTTGCTAATAAAAAAATGAGCTAGATAAGGTGTAGACCAGAGCATACAAACTAATCCCTAGTTTTCTCTATGTGACATTTTCTTACTCTCTAATATGCCTACCCCAGCTTTGATGGGGATCACCCCATAAAATTCCACTGCCACTAGAACCTCCCTTTGGATACCCAGATTCCTCCCTGCTCTCCAGCTCTAGGCAATGAACAAAAACAAAAATAAAAATAGCCCTGCCTTTCCTTAATCCCACTGAGACTTGGTAGAATTTAAAGAAAAACCACAAAACTTTACTAGGAAAAAATGCATCACAAACAAAAAGAAGGTACAAAGTTCTGCTGGTCAATTTACAAAGCCATCGGGAGCTGTTCTCTTTGATCCTCCTAGTCTGTTGGGCCACGTTCTTTGTGACACGTCCACTTCTTTCCTAGCACACCAGGACCTGCTAGACTTTGCTCATGCTGTGGTCTTTGTGGGCTACCTGGTTGCTCTTAAGGGTTTTTCCCATTTCCTCATCCATCAGGTCTTTTCTGTTGGTCACTTTTCAGCTCCCCTGTCATTTTGCCTCCTGGCTCCTTTGAGCACTTTCACCAGTAGGGAAAAGGCTTTTGACAAGAAGGACAGCACTCACAGCTGAAGTCTAGACTTACTGAGCATAGAACCCAGATTTAGAGCTGGTAGGGACTTCAGGCACTCTTTATGGGTGAGAAAGCTAATGGCTAGGGGAAGGTGGGGGGTAGGGGAGGGAGGTACCTAGGGTCACACAGGCAGAAGGTGACAGAGAGGGTTTGAATCAAGATTCTGACTCTAGCACGTGGGAGTGTTTTATTGTATCACTCTGCCTCTGATTTTTTGTGAAATCAAACAATTCTTTGTATTTGCAAATGGTGACTTTTCAGGTCTTGTATCTTCCTTTGTTGGTTTTACTTTTCCTTTTTAATGACTTAGTATCCTTTTAACCCTACTTTTTCTCCACTGTGTTAAAAGTGGAAGGTCTTTTATTTTTTGTCTGGGTCAGGAGAAATCAAGGGAATTAGAACAGGGGTGGGCCCAATAAAAGGATTTGTTCTGTAAAACTTGGACTCAGGCCAAAGGGCCACACTTGAGGACCTAGAGGGCCACATGTGGCCTGGAGGCTGAAGGTTCCCCACCCCTGTTCCTAGGGTATCCCTAATTCCCTTGACTTGTCCTGAAACCACAGGTTTCTCACTCTTACTCTAGAGTGTTTTTTTGGGGGGTGGTGAAGCAATTGGGGTTAAGTGACTTGTCCAGGGTCACACAGCTAGTAAGTGTCAAGTATCTGATCTGAGGTCAAATTTGAACTCAGGTCCTCCTGTATAGGCCGGTGCTATATTCAGTATGCCACCTAGCTGCCCCTAGAGTATGGAGTTTTGATTGTTTCTCTCTCTCTCTCTCTCTCTCTCTCTCTCTCTCTCTCTCTCTCTCTCTCATATCCCTTTGGAGAATAATGTTTGTTGTCTGCATTCATGATTGAAGGAAAATAAAGATGTAATTTTTCCATCCAAGTTCTTGGGTCACCTGAGATCTAGTCATGGTCCCAATGGGAGTCTGTGGGTCACAGGTTAAGTAGCTCTGCCCGAAAGGAAGGGATGGATGGCAGTTAAAACAGAGGGGCCACCACCTGAAGAATAAAGAAAAGGTTCTTAACTTGGGATGGGGTCTGTGAATAGATTCCAGGGGGTCTATGAATTTATTTTTAAAATATTTTGGTTTTATTTTAAAATATTTGGTTTAAACATAATGGTTTCCTTTGTAATCTTAAGTATTTTATTTTACTCATTATTCTGAGAAGGGGTCCATAGGCTTCACCAGACTACCAAAATGGTCTCTGCCACAAAAAAGGGTAAAGAACCTTTGGGTTCACTCTGAGGGTGATGGAAAGCATTCCTTTGCAGTGATGAAGATAAACTTCTCTTTCCCCATTTTACCAAGGCCCTGACTGGACAGCAGTGGCAGTGCCCTTCTTCCCATCTCTGTATACAGGCTTCCGAGAGAGTGCCTTTGCCTATGCCATCGCAGCAGCTGGTGTGGTCCATGCCGTGTCCAACGCCTGTGCCCTGGGGAAACTAAGGGCCTGCGGCTGTGATGAGGCTCGCCGGGGCGATGAGGAAGCCTTCAGGCAGAAGCTGCACCAGCTCCAGCTGGATGCTTTACAGAGGGGGAAGGGCATGAGCCACGGGGTCCCGGAGCATCCGGCCTTGCCCCCTGCTGCCCCTGGACTCCAGGATGCCTGGGAGTGGGGGGGCTGCAGCCCAGATGTCGGCTTTGGAGAGAGGTTCTCCAGGGACTTCTTGGACTCCAGGGAACCACACAGGGATATTCATGCCAGAATGCGGCTCCATAATAACCGTGTTGGGAGGCAGGTGAGAGGCCCAACTCCAAAATCCTGGAGTTCATCCTCCTAGCTAACTTACTGCTGATCCTTGGAACCTTATCTCAACTCCTCCAGATCTACTATACTTTTAGGCTCCAGGACACAAGAACTATTCTGGTCCCATTAGCTCTACGTTTCTTCCTCCATTCCTCTTCTCTTCCTGCTATTCCCTTCTTCTCTGTTACCCTCCATCCCCTACCTTGGCAAACACTTGGCAACACTGGCCTGGAAGTCAGAAGATTTGGTTTCTATCCCTTCCTTGTCCATGTGTGATATTGGCCAAATCAATGTGTCTTTCTACCATTTTCTTGTTTGTAAAATGAAGGGCTTGGATTAAACTATCTCTGAGGTCTCCCCTGCCCCCAACACACACAATATGGTTTTTACTCAATTTTCCTTTTAAGGAGATTAGGTCCCTACCACCCTGGAGCAGGTTTAGTGAATTCCCACAATGCCAGTTCAGTAGGCAGAGTTACTGAGGTCATAAAGTGCTTTTGGGATCATGGGATTCAGATTGCCTAGTTAGTACAAACTCCCTCATTTTATAGAGTCCTAGAGAAGTGAAATAAAGCACCCGTGTCCCAAAGGGTAGAGGTGGGATCCAAACCCAGGTCTTTGTCCTGCTGGACTCTACCCTGGTCCAATGCCTGCAGTGTTGTGCTTAGTTCTGGTTATCACACATATCAAGACAGTCTTTGACATGTGTCCCTCTGACTGAATCCAAACTTCACAGAACAAATCGCCTTAATGAAAAGATTTGTTCTGTAAAACTTGGACTCGGTCAAAGAACCACACCTGAGGACCTAGAGGGCCACATGTGGCCTCGAGGCCACAGGTTCCCCACCCATGGCTAAAGTATGTTCAGAAGAGGGAAAACAGGATGATGAAGGACCTAGAGATCTTGCCATGTAAATCTCTGTTTAATGAACTGGGAATAATTATCCTGGAAAGAGAAGGCTTGGGAGGAGGTTGTGATATCTGGCTGTAAGTACCCCAAGGGTTTATAACATGGCACCTGGATTAGACTTGTTTTGCTTAGCCCCAAAGTGCAAACAGAATTAGGAGCAACCGGGAGACGTGACAACGAGACAAATTCAGACCTGATGTCAGGGAAAAAAACTTCCTAACAATTGGAACTATTGCAGAATGGAGTGTGGGATACCTCAGGAAGGAGTGGGGTACCCTTCCCTGGCAAAAGTTGGGTGACCATAGGTTTGGTACGTAGGCCTTTCTTGTTCAGGTATAGATTGGATGAGATGGTCTCAGGGGTCCCTAAAGACTCAGAGACTTTCTGTCTTTAGTTCCAAAGCCAGCTTACTTTTCAATATGTGCCATTGCATTAGTTCATCCTCTTCTCCTCAAGGTACAAGGTATACTGCAGGCCACCAGGTATCACTGGCTTTTGGGGAAGTCCAAATTCATTTTCCAATCTAGTCTCTCCTCCTCCCCATCTCCTTTTTTATCCCCTCCTTCTCACCATTGTGGTGACCCCTGACCCTTCCATTTCCCTAATTTCCTCTTATCTGGCCCTCTTTACTCGTCCTGTTGAATGTCACCTCCATTCCCTTCCTGTCACTGGGAGGCTAAAGAGTGTCCTCTTCTCCTTTCCACACACTGAGAGAATTAAGCTGAGGCACAGTGGGAAGGAGGGGGTGCACCCAAAGCTTCAAATTCCTCCCAGCCCTACTCCACCCAGGCAGATCTTCTCCCTAGCTTTAACACCTTTGCCCTCCCATCCCCCAAACCGATGGCTTCAACTTCTTGTTAAACTGGTTAATTAATGGCTGCTGCTGGTGGGAAGCAGTTTTGGAATTGCTGGACTTGGGAGGCATCAAAGCTGGTTCTAACGTGGCCTCAAAACAGAGAACTGCTGGGCATGGCCCAGCCCTAGAACTCCAATGCTGTCTGCTTCAGCTACAGATACTTCCAAGAGGGCCTCTAGGGTTGAGAGCTCCTACCCCAGGGGATCTCAGGTTCACCTTGGATATGGGAAAGGTTTAGAGCCCAGACATGGGGGTTGGACTTTATCATGCCATGGGTCACGGCTATTCTGATCTGGAATAGTACTCTGAAGAGAGATGGAAAGAATGTTGTGATTCCATTAAGTGGTCTAAGATGCGAGGCTGACTGCAGGGTTCTCTGGGAGGCTAATCGAATTTAGAAGTAGGAGGGACCTCAGGGACCGTTTTATCTAAAACCTTCATCTTACAAATGAAGAAACACTCTGAGATGTTAAACGAGTGACTCAGAATTTCACAGGTAGTAAGTAGCAGAGCTGGGAATCAAGCTCAAATGCTCCAATTCCAGGGCTGGTGGTCTTTTCTGTTATATTATATTGCCAGTTTTGTTCTTTCAGATTCAGTTGGAGTTGAGACAAATCAGTGCCCTCACTTACGACCTCACTTCTCCTTCCATTCTGGAATGAATTGAGGGGTGGACTAGCAGCTAGGCTAAATTTCGTTTAGGTTTAAATTTAGGTTTAAATTTGTTTCTCTGCCTTGTCCTTAGCTTTTGAGTCTGAGGAAGTGTTTTTTTTTTTTTCTCTCTGATGGTGCTTCACTCAAACTTCACCTTACAGAGGGGGAAACTGAGACTGAAAGTATGGCAGGTGCGATTGGAGTTTTAGTGGAGTCAAAGTTGCCTGACCATTCTAAGGGGAGGAAATATCTTCCACACCTACCCATGGTATCCCCAAAAATGGACTTTAAGGCCTCAAGGAAGGAATGGGACTTTCTGTGTCTCACCACAGCCTTCATTCACATCCTGGAGCTAGGCCAGGCCATCAGATCTACCAGCTGGGACATGGTGGGGCCCACACCCCCAGCCCCTCCAGCTCCTGCCCCCCACCTAGGGAAGGAAGGCTTGGGGATTTCCCTGGGGATTGGGTATCCCCCCTCAGGAAGTAAGAGCAAGCTGAAGTGTGGGGGAGAGACCCCCCTAGCCCCAACGGTCCCTTGCAGCTGCTGTGGAGGGGGGAGCAGTGGTAGGAAGGGGAGGAGAGCAGGGGCTCCTCATACCTTTAGAGATGCTGGGGGACTGGAGGGGCAGGAAGCCGGGGATTCCCGTGGGGTCTGGTCTTGTGGGAACAGAATTAGGGATCAGCAGAATATAGAACTAGAGGGTTTGAAAAAGGCAGGATATGTGTGCGTATAGTGAAGAGAAGAGGGCCTGAAGCAGGAACCTGAGTCCCATGGTGGGGAGGACCTCCCTCTTCTGTTTCTGATGATTTGGGAGACATCAAAGCTCGTCCCTGTATGGGTGTTGACCCAGAGAGTGCCTAGGCATGGCCAGCCCTGGGAGCCCATGTTGCTATACCGATTTCAGACCACTTGAAGAGGACCTCTTGTAGTCGGGGCTGGGGTAGTGAGCAGAGCTGGATCAGGCTGATGCAAAAGAGTAGGGCTGCTTGCTTAAGGGGGCTGTTGGGAGGCAGAGGGGTGTCTGGCACCCACTTCACACATGCCTGCCTCCTTGTCTTCCTCCCCTAGGCAGTCATGGAGAATATGCGCCGGAAGTGTAAATGCCACGGCACATCGGGCAGCTGTCAGCTGAAGACCTGCTGGCAGGTGACCCCCGAGTTCCGGGCGGTGGGCTCCCTCCTCCGAGCCCGCTTTCAGCGCGCCACACTGATCCGGCCCCACAACCGCAATGGTGGCCAACTGGAATTTGGCGCGGCTGGGGGCCCCCTCCCCTCCCCGGGCTCGCCCCCAGCTCGCCGGCGAGCCAGTCCCGCAGACCTGGTCTACTTCGAAAAGTCCCCGGATTTCTGTGAGCGGGAGCCCCGGCTGGACTCGGCGGGCACAGCCGGGAGGCTATGTAACAAGAGCAGCGCGGGGCCGGACAGCTGCGGAAGCCTCTGCTGCGGGAGAGGGCACAACATCCTGCGGCAGACGCGCAGTGAGCGGTGCCACTGTCGCTTCCACTGGTGCTGCTTTGTCGTCTGCGAAGAGTGCCGCATCACCGAGTGGGTCAGCGTCTGCAAGTGACCTCCACGCGCCGTGTCTCCGAGGGTATCCGACAGACCTGGAGGTGTGATGGAAAGTTCTGGGGCCCTCCGCAATCCTCCGTGCAGCCTTGGCAACGTCACTTACTTTCTCTGGGCTTCAGTGTCCTCGTCTGTAGAATGCAGAGGCTGGGCTACACCACCTCTGAGGTGTCTTCCAGCCTATGCTTTTTTGGACTCCTCTTTGCAGGCAGCCCAGCTGTTTCCCACACCCCCACCTTGTCACTTAGGAATCTCGGGACTGAACTCTCACCTTCTGCCAATCCCATTCCTTCTTCCTAAACAGCCCCGATGATAAAGGGCTCCGAAAGGGGAGTAATGGGGTGTGCTGAAATATGGGGAGGTGCAGAAATCACTCAGTTCTTCCTACTCTTTCCCTCAAAAATGTCGTCCCCAGAAAACACTGATTCTGTTGGGTGGAATTAAGAGGTTTATTAAAGAGACATAGAGACAATTGGGCAATACAGATTCTATAAAGGGATCAGGTACTGCATTCCTTGCCTTCTCTCCCTTCTTTTGGCATTTGTTATCTTTAGGGTTCCAGCCTGGGAACCTGGATACTTGGGTTCATACACCAGCCCCAGGAACTCTGCCCCAGGCCTCAGTTTCCTTCTCTATACCCCCAAGGCAGAAGTTAGTGGGGAGGGGGAGTACCCAATAACCTAACAGAGCAGGCAGGAGGCACCCATTTGAGGAATGGCCCCATGAAGGCGGGTCGTTGGTAATCCCTGGGCACGGCTTGGCATAGCCAAGCCCAGAGCCCCAGGGAGCAGGTGGGGCCAAGAGGTGGGGCCAGGGGGAGGGCTAGGGAGACTCACTGTCTGGAATGTTACTGTCTAGAATCTCCACTCCCAGGACTAGAGCTGGGTATGGTAGAGGTTGGAGAGCTAGGGAGGAGATTGAAGTGCTTAGGGAAGGTCCCCCATTCCCTATTATGTTTCTCCTATTCCCCCCCCCCCCGCCCCGGCCAGGTCTCTCAGCTAGCTCATCCCAATACTTCCCTTTCCACCCCCTTGTACACATGTATTTGTATATGTATGTTTGAGTATGTATATGTTTGTACACATTCATTCACTGTATATGCCCAGACAATTGAGCAGAAACCTTTCTCCTCCTCCCTAACTCCCTCCTCCATTACTTTCTCCCAGTCTTAAAGGGAACTAGGTGAAGATATGGGGTCCCAGTACTAAACCCAACACCTGAACAAGATAGAAAAAAAAATGAGGAAGAAAGCCTCAACTGAAGGAAGCTAGAATCCAGGAGTCTTACCAACTCCACTTTAAATTCCCTGTTATCCACAGCTGTAGCCCTATTGCCATCTTCATTTTACCCTAAAAAGGTGTTCTCCCCACCCCCAAGATCTCGGACTAAAGGTTGGGTCCTCTAGACCCATCTCCAAAGGCTAGTCTCCTATCCAAATGGGGTGATCCATGTCCCCACCATCGACCTAGGCCAACTTCTTTGGGTGAAAGTGAAAGCAGAGGTTTGGATGACTGTGGTTCATGTCTTGGCTATGCCCACATTCTGCTAACCCTTTCAAGCCCAACCATGCCAAGCCAGCTAAGAGAGGAGCCCTCATTAGACTGCTCTCAGGTTCACACCTTCCCCATTCCTGCAGTTCTGCAGCTTTTGAGTGGATTCACTTGGCTTGTTTAGGCTTCAGTAATGCTTTAACATCCCAGGCCTGACTGGATAAGGCTTGACAAAGACAAATTTCCAAAATTTCATCTTCCAGGAGAAAGCCCAGGAAGACAGAAAGCTGTGGGGCCCCTGGGAGGAGAGGTGGAAAGGGGGAGGTGGGTGGGGAGGGGGGACAGGAGCAGTCAGACACACCTGGTTCATTCCATTCCTCTTGCTCATCTAGAAGGAAGCTAGGGGGCTGGGCCCCCCCCCCCCCACTCCCAATCCCTCCTCTGCCATCATTGGTTTAGGGGGAGGGGGAATAGAAGATAGGGGAAGGATAGAGTGAGGATTAGGTAGGCCATTGCCATTCTCAACAGGATTTTACACCATTATACCCCAGAGCCATCCATTACCTCTGTGCCTCACTCCACCTCCTGGATGAACCAAGCCCTGACCCCAGACCCAAAAAGGATATTGCACTAGTACAGGGAAGCTGGAATAAGGAAAAGTCTAGGTGGAGATTCAAGGGAGAGTGGAAATGGATATAGTTAGAGGTACAAGATGGAGAAGCACCAATATTATGCTGAGCATGGCACAAAAAGAGCTAAAGGGTCATAGTGGGCTACAAAGTTATTGGTTCATCTGTCTTGAAGTAAATTAGGAATCCTTACTTGAAGAAATGAGGTGGGTGGACAGGGAGTTTTCCAGTAATGGGGTTAGGGAAGTAGATGATAAAGTGTCCCACTCATCCTCAATCTGGGTTCAGGTACTGGCCAGGGTCCTGAGGCCAGGGCTAAATTCCACAACTGAAAAAGTGATATGGGGAAGGTGGAAAGGAACTAGAAGGGAGTCATGGTGATGATGAGGGGCAAGAAAATGAGTTCTAGGAGGAATTGGGCTTATGCAGTCCAGAGAAGGCTAAAGAGAGACTGATTGAATGGGCCCTAAAGGTTATTAGAAAAGTCATCTAGGAGTAAGAGAAGATGTAAAGTCTAGATGCCAGTATGAACTTACGAATTAAGTGGTGAGGGTGGGGGGGAATAAAAGGAAATGAAGCTGGTGAAGTGGTAGCATCTTTGCTGCTCAGCATCTGTCAGTGAAGGGAAAAGTTTCCTATGTCTCCATACCTCTCATTTGACTAAGAAGCCCTGCTCACCCTCTCAGGAAGCAAGGAATGAATGGGATGACCTTGGGAACCCCAGTCAGACCATGGAGTGAACTGGAGAACAGAAGACAATGAGAAGGCACATCAAGAAGTGTCAAGTGAGGCACTGTGCATAGTGGGAGAATCTTGGATTGAGAAAAGATCTCTATTACCTTAGGAAAAACATTTAACCTTGCTGACCCTCAGTTTCCTCAACTGTAAAATGAGAAGGTTGGATTAGATGATCTCTAAGATCATTTAACTCTAAACCCAGTGAGATATACACCAAACTGAAACTAAAGTGGAGACATGGAATTAGAATGGAAAATAGAGGCTGTCTCTGGGACAGAGAGCCTGGAGTGGAATTGAGAAGTGGAACCTAGGCATCCCGCTTCCCAGACCACTCTTAGGCCTGGGGAGGAGAAGATGAAGTAGAGCCAGGAGCAGAGGGGCAGAGGTCAGAGAAATATCTTGAATGTAGCTGAGGGAAGAAGTTAGTAGAAGAGAGAGTCAGGAAGATGCCAGGGCTGGAGCAGGGAGGCAACTGCCATCAAGGAGAAGGAGGAGTCACCACCCCCTTCTCCCCCCCCCCACCTAATCACCCCACAGCCGCCCCCCCAAGGGGGGCTAGAGCCTTTCATGTCTGGAGCTGGTCCAGGGTACCCCCTCCCCCGCCCCCAGCCTCCCCAGTTCTGTCCCCCCTCACCCCCTTTCTCATGTGGTTGCCGGCAGCTGCCTGTGGTCGCCCCAGCCCCTGAGCTCTGGGCACAGGGATTTTCCAACAGGGGAAAAAATGACTTAATGAGAGTGGGAGCTGGGGGCGGGAGGGACAGGTCCCTGTAATCACAGCCTCGCTTCAGGGCTTGCAACACCCCCTCCCCCACATACACACCTCCCGGGGCCCCTCCCTGGGCACCCCCTAGTTCTCTCGAGGCAGGGAAAGGGGAGGGGGCTGATTTATGACTGTGACTCTTCCTCTTCTCCAGGTGGGGAACAAGGGGGTCCTTCCCTCTCCATCACGAGCAATGAAGTCCTATGAAAGGACATGACTCTTGAATTTAACTCTTGATGCCATTTCAGTCCCTGATCCAGAGTGACCTAGAAATCTTCTGGCCACCCCCCACCCACCCCCACCCCCACCCCACTGGACTTGGAGGGAGGAGGCTCTCCTCCGGATGCTTGGGTGCTCGGGTCAGGAAGTGGAGAAAGAGCCATCCTGGAACCTGGGGATCTTCTCCCAGGCGGTTGCGCACATCAGCGGCACCCCAGTTGCTGTGGCAACAAGGGCAGCCGACAAGCTTCCCCGGGGCAGGGAGGCTCCTGTCACCCCCCCATCTTCCCCTCCCACCCCAGCCTCCGCTGCGGTGAGCGGGGGTGGGGGTGTGCCGTTGCCATGGCAAGGGCTGCGCCAGGAGGGTACATTCTTCCCCAGGGTGGGGGCGGCCCCGGGGACACTGGGGGAGGGGGGCGAGGCAGGGGAGAGGGACCAAGGGCGGAGTCCAGAACACAAATCCAGAAGAGAGGTGCCCCCAGGATAGTCTCCTCCCTTCCCCCAACTATCCAGCTGTTTCGGGGATCCTGCCTGAAAAAAATGTCCCACCAATCCCCCAAGAGTCGGAGACTGTCTCATAGCTCCAGAGTAAAGGATTCTCTCCCTCCCTCGGTCCCCACCCCCAACCTCTCAGACTCTGCTATCCCTCGCCACCTCCTCCCCCTCCTTCCGGTTCTGCCTATATGCTTCATTCTGTGTCCCTCATTCTGTCCCAGTCTCCCCTGGGGAGGTGACCTCCTGACCACCGCACGCGACGGGTCAGGCCGCTCCAGCCACGGCCTGCGAAGAGGCAAACGCACCCACCTCTGGCCTCCCCCCTCGCCACTTCGAACTCCTCCCCCATCCCCACCCCAGCCAAGCAGAGCCACAGCCACAGCTGAGACTGCGGCCCTGCAGCCCTGCAATTAACCTCCCACTATTCTACACCCCCTTCTCTCCCCCCCGCCCCCCCCATCCTCCCTTTCAGTCGCCCTCCGCAGGGCCGGTAGGCACCGCCAATTACAGCCACGCAGCAGCTGATTACCCGGGGAGCTGGGGGCAAGGGCGGGGCCAAGGGATGGGAGGGGCCCGGGAGACTAGGGAGGAGGGGAGAAGTAGGTGGGAGGGGGCAAATCATAGGGAGGGGGTCTCCTAGGGTCACTCTGTTTCCTGGTAGCTCCCCACTGCCCTCCGCCGCTGCCCCGCCCTTGTCATTGTCCCTAGTGTCCTTAATTTGAGTTTCAGCTTTGACATCACCCTCTTCCCCAGCCCCAGTAAAGCTTTGCTCTGACTCCAGCCTGTCCAGAGGCTCCCTTACCTATCTCATGGTTCAAGGTGACAATTCTGAGGCACACATTCCTTCTTGTGGTTCCTCAATGTCCCTCCTACCTTCGATGTCGGTGGGGGACGGGGAAGAAGGGGGTTAGCTTATGACAATGGGAGGGGTAGCAGAGGAAAGAGGAGAACCTTTATTACTGAGCTAGGGGACAAACAGTCCCCTTTTAGGTCGGTCCACAGAAGGTCACTTCTGTCCCCACTCGCCTCTTCTACAGAATAGGGACCTCATTCCGTACCCACCTCCACTCACGCGGTTCCCCTTCCTCCCTCAGCCCAGCCTAGATTGTTAAAAACTCAGGAGCTAGTTTGGGGTTCCCTGGAGACGTCCTGAGTAAGAAAAGCTTGGGATGATGGGGGAGAGTAGCGGGGGGTGTGCCCTGGTATCACTATCTTTTTTCCTTTCTCTCCACTTCTCCATCGTTCTCTCCCCTCCCTGCCCCCCCCATACAGTGCCCCAGGAACTCTGGTCCTCTTTCCCATCTCCTGCAGTCCAGCTGTCCACATCTGGCCGGCAGCTGGGAGCCGCCCACTTCCTACTTCTGGGGAGAACATGCCCTCTGCTGGAGGCCCTGAGAGAGGAGGGACAGGACCAGGAATAGAACTATTGTCTCATCTCCCGCCATCCTCCCACTCCACATATTCCTCTCTTCCCAACTCCTCCTACCCCAATCCCTGTCCCCACCTTCTATGTCCTTTGCACCACTCTCCCACTGATTGTTATCTCTCTCGAATTTCAAATTCTTCTCTCATATTTATCTGCATCTATTCTTCAACAGTATTTTCTGCCTGTATCTTCCTCAAAGTCCATCTTGCTGCCTATTCTGTTCCTCATTCCTCTTTCCTCAATCTCTCTCAGTGCTATCACCCTGATCTTATATCTCATCTCTTTTATTCTATTCATGTCTTTTTTTTATTTGCTTCTTACACCCAGAACCTTCTTTTCTTTTTCATTACAGTCTGGGAAACATTTTCCAGCCTCTCCTATCTCCTATCTCCAGACTGCTGGGACAATCTCTCCTTCTAAAAATGGGATAGAGGCCAGGGAAGAAACTCTCTTTCAAAGCAAGTAAGAACCTTCTCTTTGTCATACAGAGTTACCCATAGCACCGAGAGGTTAATTGATAAACAATTCTGTTGAAGGTTTTACTGTTTCTGTTGTCACCAATGACTGGAAATTTTGAAAAGTGGGTTCTACACTTGTCTCTGTTATTATGCTATTTGTGTGATCCTGGGTGATTCACTTCCCTCTCTGGGCTTCAATTTCTTCACCTGCAAAATGAGGAGTTCCAGTGAGACCTAATAATCAGTCTATCTGTCTGTCTGTCTGTCTGTCTATCTGTCTATCTGTCTATCTATCTGTCTGTCTGTCTGTCTATCTACCTACCTATCTATCTATCTATCCATCTATCTATCTATCTATCTATCTATCTATCTATCTATCTATCTATCTATCTATC
>NW_020954580.1:5587375-5600002 GCF_900497805.2 Vombatus ursinus | reverse complement strand
ATCTATCTATCTATCTATCTATCTATCTATCTATCTATCTATCTATCATCTCCCTTTCCTTTTTTTCTTTGACTACTCCTCCTTTCACATCATCCCTAATTAATCGGTCACCAAATTTTCTCATATTCTTCCTTTGAAATGTCTCTTGTAATATAGATTTAATTAAAGTTATTAAGGGCCTACAATGCAAAAGGCACAGTTCTAGGTGCTGGGTATACAAAAGCAAAAATGAAATAGTACCTGCCTGAATAGATACAGCATGCATACAGAGAAGTATAAAGCAAAATGGTTTAAGGAATAAGAGAATACCAACAACTAAGGTAGTCCAAGAAGGCTTCATGGAAGAGGTGGTGTCTAAGCTGAATTCATTCTTTCTACTTATGTTGCCACCATATTGGTTAAGGCCTTTCTCAGCCCACAACTGGATTTTTGTAACAGCCTTCTAATGGATCTCAATTTCTCCATATTCTATCCTCTCCAATCCAACCTTTAAAAAAATGCCCAAATAGTTCTCCTAATGTATCAATACAATCATTTCACTATCCTGCTCAGAACCCTCAGTGACTTCCTTTTGCCTAGGAAGTCTTACACATTGGTTAATACATTCAACTTTATAAGTATAAAATTGAGAAGTGGATCTAGATAGCAGTATATTTGAAAAAGAGCTGGTATTTTTAGTGTACTGTAGGTTAAATAGTTAACATTTTGACATGCCAGACAAAAAAAAATTGTTGACTGTTCAGGAGTAGGAAGATCATAGAATCATAAATTTAGAGTGGGAAGGGTCCTTAGAGGCTTTCTAGTTCAACCTTCTCATTTTACAGTTGAGAAAACTGAAGTTTGGTGAGATTAAGTGACTTGTCCTGCACCATGCAATAAACATCAGGAGTGGAATCTGAACCCAAGTTTTTTTTTTTTGTTCAAAGTCTAGTACTCTTTCCACTATACCATATTGATAATCTTGCTCTCATTTAACCTGGTCAAACCAATCTAGAATACTGTGTTCACTTCTGGGTGCCATATTATAAGTAAGATATTGATAAGCTGGAGGTCAATTTATCATTGATAAGAAGTGGCCAACCATAATGATAAAGGACCTTTCTATTATGCCACATGAAGGTTGTTTGGAGGAACTTGGTAGTTTTAGCCTATAGAAGAGATGACTTGAGGGTGACAGGGGTCATACTGTCTTTAAATATTGAAGGACTGACCATAGAAGAGAGATTGAGCCCATTTTGCCCACCTCCAGAGTGTAATGAGTTGCAGAGGGGGCAAATTTAAGCTTGATGGAGAGAAAAATTTCTATTAAAATTATGCCAAAGTGGAGTAGGCTGCCTTGGAAGATGATGGGTTTCCTTTTACTGGAAGACTACTAGCAAAGGCTGAATAGTCTTATGACTTGCAAGATTTAGGAAGTCCTTTATAACTTTGAGATTCTGTGATTCTATGGTGAGAATCCAAATACCTCAGTTTAGTATTCAAGACCCTCCATGATTTGGACCCAACCTGTCTTTCTAGCCTCATCTGCCACTGCTCCCCTCAACACACTCTACCACATGACAAATTGTACCACTCATCATTCTTTAAATGGGGGTTGTCCTGTTCTGCCTCTTTACTTTTACTTATTCCATTCTTTCCACTTAGAATAATTTCCCTTTGCCTATCTCCAACAATTAAATTCCATTTCAGCTAACTTGATCAAAAAGAAAATAAAAGTGCCCAAAGTGAAAACTAGCAAGATAAATTTATAACCAGAAGAGAAGCAAACTGATTTATTAGAAATTATTTAGAATAATTGATAGAGAGCTGGCTTAGGTGCTGGGAAGACCTGGCTTCAAATACCTGGCTCTGATATATTCTGGCTGTGTGACCCTGGGCAAGTCTGTTGTCCTCTCAGTTCCCAATACAACCCTGTAAGACTATAAGTTTCAGGGAAAGAGCTGACCTGCGCTAGTAGAGTTTATATCAATGAAATGACAGGTCTAAACCTCAACTCGTCTGTGTACATCTATGTGCCAAAAACCCCTGAAAAATAAAAGGAAATGGATGAGTATCTATAGAAGTATAAAATACTCAGATTAGCAAAGCAAAAAATTGAACCCCTAAACAACCCAATCTCAGAAATAGAAGTAGAATAAGCCATAAATGAAACACAGATGGGGGAAAATCCTGAGCCTTATGAATTTACAAATAAATTCTATCAAATCTTTAGAGACATATTAATGACACCTATGGTACAAATATTTTTAAATCCTCAAGAAAGAAGATTCTACCATATTTACTTTTGTTTGTTTGTTTGTTTTTTCTTTAGGCAATTGGGGTTAAGTGACTTGCCCAGGGTCACACAGCTAGTAAGTGTCAAGTGTTTGGTCTGAGGCAGGATTTGAACTCAGGTCCTCCTGACTTCAGGGCCGGTGCTCTATCCACTGCACCACCTAGCTGCCCCCATATTTATTTTTGGAGACAAATATTGTCCACATACCCAAACCAGGCAGGGATAAGTAGTTATATTTATAGACCAATTTCATTAATAACCATATATGTAAAATTTTAAAATAAAATCTTAGACAAGAGATAATATGTATTGTATATGCAAAAAATTTTATTATGATCAAATTGCATTTATGCCAGAGAGGCAAACATAGTTCAACATTAGGAAAACTATTAGTATAATTAACCATACACTCTAATAGTCAAGTGGATCTGTGCTCTCATTCATGTGATATTCCATCCAACAATGATCACAAACCCTCCATATCTGCACATTCTGTACACCTCTTATTTGTGGCCTCTCATAAGTTCGTCACAGGCTAGCTACCCAATATTCAGAGTCTCTTGACATTGTGAAATGCCAATGGAGCATATGAGTTTTCTTCTAGTTATCTTAAATGGTAATTATTTTCTCAGTGGTCTTTTTGCAAATACTTACCTAAGTGTTGAAATACAAATTGGTCAAATATTTAATTAAATAATTTTTAAGCCATACTTTATCATGTTAAACATATTTCCACATTGTTCACATTGTGAAAGAAGAAAAAGAACAAAAGGGGAAAACCACAAGTAACACAAAACAACAAAAAAGTAAAAATAGTATGCTTTGATTTGCATTTAGACTCCATAGTTCTTTCTCTGTATCTATCATGGTCTTTTGGAATTGTCTTGCATCATTTTATTGCTGAGAAGAGCTAAGTCAATCATATATGAAAATCCCACAATGTTGCTGTTACTGTGTGCAATGTTCTTCTGGTTCTGCTCACTTCACTCAGCATCAGTTCATGTAAGTCCCATTTTTTAAAATCTGCCTGCTTATCATTTCTTTCCTTTTTTAATAATATTTTTATTTTACACTTAAATACAAAACAAGAAAACAAAAACGTACATAGCAGACCACAAGAGTATTCAGTATAAAACAATAAATTTCCGTTTCAAGAAAACCTACATAATAAACATTACACATTATTTTCAAAGTTTCCCAGATTTTGTTTGCTTCCTTGGTTTACATTTGTTCTCTGCTGTGCATTTTTTACTTTATTTTTCCCCTCCCTCTCCCCTCCTAACCCTAAAGAAAACTACAATTAAGCATGGATATCTTTATCTATATATATGTATATACATACATACATACATACATACAGAGACATCTATAAATATACACATATACACTCATACACATATATGTAAAACTGTACTATGCTCTTTTCTTCCTATCATCTGTTTCTCTGAATGTGGATAGCTTCTTCCTTAATAAGTCCAAGTCTTTCCATGTTTTTCTAAATCAACCAGCTCATCATTTCCTATACTACAGTAGTATTCCCTTCGAGATTCAAGCAGCATTTTCTTCATAGGATCTTTGAGGTTAATTTGGGTATTTATAATAGTCAGAATGACTCGGTTGCTTAAAGTTGTTCTTAGTTTTAAGATTTTAATATTGCTGCTACTGTATACAATATGTTCTCTTGGTTCTGTTCATTTCATTCTTCACTATTTAGTGGAAGTGTCTCCATGCTTTTCTAAAATCATTGAGCTCATCATTTCTTATAGCAGAGTAATATTCTGTCACGAACATATACCACAATTTGTTTAGCCATTCCCCAATTGATGGGCATCACTGCAATTTCTAGTTCTTTGCCACCACAAAGAGAGCTGCTATAAATATTTTAGAACATTTAGGTTCTTTTCCATTTTCCCTAATCATCTTTGGAAACAGACCTAATAGTGGTATTGCTGGGTCAAAAGGTATAGGCAATTTAATAACTCTTTGGGCATAATTCTAAATCTCTCTCCAAAATGGTTGGATCAGCTCACAGATTTTTTCACATCCCCTCCAACATTTGTCGCTTTCCCCTTCTATCGTTTTAGCCAATCTGATAGGTGTAAAATGATATCTCAAGGTTGTTCTAATTTGCACCTCTCTAATCAATAGCGATTTAGAGCATTTTTTCATCAGAAAACTTCCTGTTCATATCCTTTGACCATTTATCAATTGGGAAATGACTTGCACTCTTATAGATTTGACAAAGTTCTTTATATATTTGAGATATGACCTTTTTCTGAGGAATTGTTTATAAAAGCTTTTTCTGCTTTCCTTCAGATCTTGGCTACATTTGTTTTATTTGTACAAAAACTTTTTAATTTAATGTAACCAAAATTATCCATTTTATATCTCACATCACTCTCTATATCTTGTTTGTTCATAAATTGTTCACCTAGCCATAAGTCTGATAGGTAATATGTTCCATATTCTTCAGATTTACTTGTAGTATCTCCCTTTATATCTAGGTCATGTATCCATTTGACCTTTTCTTGGTAAATGGTGTAAGATATTGGTCTATGCCCAGTTTCTTCCAGACTGCTTTCCAGCTTTCCCAACAATCTTTGCCAAAAAATGAATCTTATCCCCCAAACTTAAGTCTTTACACTTGTCAAACACTGGGTAACTATATTTGTCTGCTGCTATAGATTGTATGTCTAGTCTGTCCCACTAATCTACCTTTTTATTTCTTAGCCAGTACCAGATAGTTTTGATAATTACTGCCTTATAATATAGTTTAAGATCTGGTACTGCTAAACTTCCTTCCTTTACATTTTTCCCATTACTTCCTTTGATATTCTGCTTATCATTTCTTACAGCAAAATAGTATTTCATTACATTCATATACCACAACTTGTTCAGCCATTCCCCAACTGATGGACATTCTCAATTTCCAATTCTTTGCCATCACAAAAAGAGCTGCTATAAGTATTTTTGTACATGTAGGTCCTTTTCCCTTTTTTATGATCTCTTTGGGATGTAGACCTAGTAGTGGTAGATTTCTTCAAACATTTTTAAACAACTCTAAAATAACCTATCAAACACCCCCTATCTGGGGTGGCATAGCCAACAAAATATTGGGGTAAGTCATTTTCCAGCCCAAGACAGCTTGGAAAGTTGGAAGAAGAGGTCTATGATACTAGGGTGGGGGCTAGTTAAGAGCACAGTGAGGCAATATACCAGCTATGGACCCAGGAGGCTATGGTAACAGCAGCAGCAGCAGTTTCGGGAGTGCTCACTGCCCAGAGAAGGTAAAGCAATTGGATGACTAGTCAGAAAGAGATTATAGGGGATGCCTGTGCTGATGCTGGGTGCAGTACTGAGTGCTGCTGGGCAATTCCATTGCCTATTACCTGGTTTTGGATTGCAGTTACAGTGTTGAGAGGAGCACTAGCACTTGTGATTGCAAGGGAGCAGGGTTAATCCCTAGGTACAGATCAGAAGAGCAGTGACCACGCCTCTCCCTGGATCACACCACCTTGGAAACACTGAAAACTTATAGACCCTCAAAACCAGCTGTGAAAACAGCAGGGCAAAAAAGCCTGAAGCTTGGAAAAGTGAACTCTTCTCTTCCCAGGTGAGCAGAACCCAACTAACATAAAATCAAAGCCAAGAAACAGGTGGAAGAATGAACAAACAACACAAAAAAGAAACCTTATCATAAAAAAGCACTATGACAAGGAAGCTTAAGACACAAACTCAGAAGAAGACAATGACATGAAAACATCTACAAGCAAATCCTCAAAGGAAAAATGCAGATTGGACATAACCGAATTCCTGGAAGAGCTAAAGAAAGAGATTTTTAAAAGAGCAAAAAATGATTTTAAAAATCAAATTACCTGGTTCTGCTTATCTCACTCTGCCTCAGTTCATTTAAGTCTTTCCAGGTTTTTCTGAAACCATCCTGCTCATCATTTCTTATAGGATTCCATCACAATCACATACCACCACTTGTTCAGTCATTCCCCAATTAATGGGCACCCCCTCAATTTCCAGCTCTTTGCCACTACAAAAAGAGCTGCATTTTTTTTTCCTTTTCATTTGATCTCTTTGGGATACAGACCTAGTAGTAGTATTGCTGGATCAAAGGGTATGCATAGTTTTATAGCCGTTTGGAAATAGTTCCAAATTGTTTTCCAGAATGGTTGAATCAGTTCACAACACCAAGTGTGTTAGTGTCCCAATTTTTCTACATCCCCTCCAACATTTGTCATTTTCCTTTTCTGTCATGTTAGCTAATCTGATAGGTGTAAGGTGGTACATCAGAGATGTTTCAATTTATATTTTTTTAATCAATAGTGATTTAGGGCATTTTCATATGACTATAGATAGCTTTGATTTCTTCTTCTGAAAACTGCCTGTTCATATTTTTGACCATTTATCAATTGGGGAATGACTCATATTTTTTATAAATTTGACTCAGTTCCCTATATATTTAAGAAATGAGGCCTTTATCAGAGAAACTTGCTGTAAATCCCCCCTCCAGTTCTCTGTTTTCCTTCTAATCTTAGTTGCATTGGTTTTGTTTGTACAAGACCTTTTTAATTTCTTGTGATCAAAATTATCCATTTTATTTCTTATGATCCTCTCTATCTCTTGTTTGAGCACAAACTCTCCCCTTATCCATAGATCTGACTAGTAAGATATTCCATGCTCCCCAAATTTGCTTATGATATCACCTTTTATGTCTAAATCATGTACTCATTTTGACCTTATCTTGGTACTTGGTGTGAGATGCTCATCTATGGCTAGTTTCTGCTGGACTACTTTCCAGTTTTCCCATCAGTTTTTGTCAAATAGTTAGTTCTTGTTCCAAAAGCTTGAATCTTTGGGTTGAAATTTAAAGCAATTACTAGGAGCTATTTTGCACAATTATATGCCAATAAAACTGATAATTGAAGTGAAATGAATGAACATATACAAAAATATAAATTGCCCAAATTATCAGAAGAGGAACTAGAATACTGAAATAACCAGTCTTAGAAAAAGAAATTGACTCCTTAATTATGATCCCAAGCCAAGATGGCAGAGTAGTAAGTCACTCTTACCCTCCTTTATTAACCTCTGAAAGCCCAGAAAATATCGTTCCAGGAAAAACCCTGGAAGAGCTGAACCAGAAGAAAGCTGAGGTGCAGCAGTTCAGTAGCCCAGGTAGTTTGAGGGATTAATGAGAAAGGCTCCTCTTGCCCTGGGGGAAGGGGAGCAGTACAGAACAGGAGATGTCCCAGCAAGCTAGGAGAAATCTCCACCTCAGCATACCAGGAGGAGATCCTGAAGCCCAGATGGTGGAGCAGGTAAACACCAACCTGGACTCCCAAGTGCCTCAGTGAGGGTGGAGGAACTGGCAGAAACCAGCTTGGAAAACCACCAGGTGCCTCGGCATTCTACAGCGACTGGCTCTCCCGGTGCCTCAGCAAAACTAAGGAAAGCAGCGCTCCAAGGGGCCCTAGGTGGATAAACATCCTGCAACATCCATCTGAAAGGAGCTGAAGAAAGTAAAAGGAAGGAAAGGCCTGGGTGAGCAGGAAATCTCCAGGAGCCACACTACACAATTCTACCCCTAGAGTTCCAGTGTTGCTGATTCCAGCCCAGCACCAGATAAGCTGCCAGAACCCTACAGCCTCCAAGTGCCAGCATTGGAAGCCCCAGCACACAAAGCCAGTGACCGGGCCCTAGGCTCCCAACACAAGAAGCTTGGGTCAGTGCCCTCTGCTCCCCAGCAGGAGAGTTCAATCTCTTTAAAGGCCAGGAAATAAGCAAACACCATGAACAAAAAGAAATGTATGACAGATTCTTATTATGGGAAGAGTGAAGATCAAGGCAGAAATTCTGAAGAGGACAACATTGTCAACAAACCCACATCTGGAACCTCAAAAGGGAATATGAACTGGTCTGAAGCTCAAAAAGCCTTCTTAGAAGAGCTCAAGAAAGATTTTAAAAGTGAAATGAGAGAGGTAGAAGAAAAAATGAGAAAAGAAAAGAGAGGTATGAAAGAGAGAGTCAATAGCTTGGAAAAGGAAGGACAAAAAATTAACTGTAGAAAACAAGTCCTTAAAAAATACAATTGGCCAAATGGGGAAGGAGATACAAAATCTAATAGAAGAAAACAATTTGTTAAAAATTAGAATTAGAGGGGCAGCTAGGTGGTGCAGAGCTTAGAGCTCCAGCCTTGGAGTCAGGAAGACCTGAGTTCAAATCTGGCCTCAGACACTTGAAACTTAACTAACTGTGTGACCCTGGGCAAATCACTTAACCCTGATTGCCTCACCAAAAAAAAAAAAAAAAAAAAGTAAAAAAAACCCAAAGCAAAACAAAAAACAAAAAAAAAATAGAATTGGGCAAATGGAAGTTAATGACTCTATGAGAGAGCAAGAATCAGTCAAACAAAAACAAAAGAATGAAAAAATAGATGAAAATGCAAAATACCTCATTGGTAAAACAACTGACCTGGAAAATCAATTCAGGAGAGTCAATTTAAAAATTATCGGTCTATCTGAAAATCACAATAAAAAAAGAGCCTGGACAATATCTTTCAGGAAATCATAAAGGAACACTGCCCTGAGGTCCCAGAACCAGAGGGTAAAATAGCCATAGAAAGAATCCACAGATCACCTCCTGAAAGAGATCTCAAATTGAAAACACCAAGGAATATAGTAGCCAAATTCCAAAATTACCAAGTCAAAGAGAAAATACCACCAGCAGCCAGAAAGAAACAATTTAAATATCGTGGAACCACAGTCAGGATTACACAGGACCTTGCAGCTTCTACATTAAAAGACCATAGGGCATGGAATATGATATTCCATAAGGCAAAGGAGTTTGGATTATGACCAAGGATCAACTACTCAGTGAAAATGAGCATGATCTTTCAGGGGAAGAGATGGATATTCAATGGAATAGAGGGCTTCCAAACCTTCCTGATAAAAAGACCTGATCTGACTCAACAGAAAATTTGATCTTCAAATACAAAACTCAAGAAAGACATAAAAAGGTAAATGAGACAGAAAGAAACAACATGTTATTAATAAGTGTAAACTGTTTACATCCCTACAAGGGAAGATGACACTGTAACCTATATGTATATATATATATGTATATATATTCTAATCACTTAATAAAACGTAGATGCTGAGTGTTGTACTATTCAATACAAAGTATCTGTAAGCTACATATTTAAATATGTAATATATCCTAATCACTTAATAAAAGGTAGACCCTGAGTGTTGTACCAAAAAACACTAGAAAGCATAGGGATAAATGGAGCTTTTTTTTTTTTAAAGATAAGTAGTGGCTATCTAAAACTAAGAGCAAGCATTGTGTGTGATGGGAATAAACTAGAATCCCTTCCAATAAGATCAGGAGTAAAATAAGGATAGCCATTATCATCATCATTATTTAATAGTGTACTAGAAATGCTGGCTATAGCAATAAAACAAGAAAAAGAAATCGAAGGAATAAGAATAGTCAATGAGGAAACAAAACTCATTCTTTACAGATGATATAATAGTAGGAAACCCAAGAGAATCAACTGAAAACTAGTTGAAATGACAACTTTAGCAAAGTTACAAGATATAAAATAAACCCACATAAATCATCAGCATGTCTATATACTACCAACAAAATTCAGCAAAAGGAGATGAAAAGAGAATTCCATTTAAAATAACTGGGAGTCTATGTACCAAGTCACACCTAGGAACTATCTATATCTATATCTACTTATCTATCTATCTATCTATCTATCTATACATACATACATACATAATTACATAATTACAAAACACTTCACACAAAAAGAAATCTAAATAATTGGAGAAATATTCATTGCTCATGGGTAGACTGAGCCAATATAATGAAAACAAAAGTTCTGCCTAAATTAGTTTACTTATTCAGGGAATTACTAATCAAACTTGTTCAGTCTTTTCAGTTGTGTCCAACTCTTCATAATCCCATTTGGGGTGTTCTTGGCAAAGATACTGGAATGGTTTCCCATTTCTTTTTCCAGCTCATTTTACAGATGAGGAACTGGGACAAATGGGGTTAAGTGACTTACCCAAGGTAGTAAGTATCTGAGACTGGATTTGAACTCAGGAAGAGGAGTCTTTCTGACTTCAGGCCTGGCACTCTATCCACTTTGCCACCTAACTGCCCTTCCAATCAAACTACCAAAGTATTATTTTATAGAGCTAGAAAAAAAATACTAACAAAATTCATCTGGAAGGACAAAATATCAAGCATATCAATGGAATCATTGAAAAAAATGTGATGGAAGGAGGGCTAGCAGTATCAATTTCAAACTATATTACAAAGTAGTAATTATCAAAACAATTTGGTACTGACTAAGAAAAAGAGTGGTTGGCCAGTGGAATAGACTAGGTACACAATATACAGTAATAAATGACTATAATAATCTAGTATTTGAGAAATCCAAGGATCCAAGCTTTTGGAACAAGAACTAACTGTTTGACAAAAACTGATGGGAAAACTAGAAAACAGTCCAGCAGAAACTAGGTATAGATGAACATCTCACACCATGTACCAAGATAAGGTCAAAATGAGTACATGATTTAGACATAAATAGTGATATCACAAGTAAATTAGGAGAGTATGGAAAATTTTACCTGTCAGATCTATGGATAAGGGAAGAGTTTATGTTCAAACAAGAGATAGATGAAATCACAGGAAGTAAAATGAAAAATTTTGATTACATGAAATTAAAAAGGGTTTGTGCAAACAAAACCAATGGAGCCAAGATTAGAAGCAAAGCAGGAAACTAGGAAGAATATTTATACCAAGTTTCTCTGATAAAGGTCTCATTTCCTAAATATATAGGGAACTGAGTCAAATTTGTAAAAACAAGTCATTTCCCACTTGATAAATGGTCAAAGGATATAAACAGTTTTCAGAAGAAGAAATTAGAGCTATATGTAGTCATATAAAATACTTTAAATGACCAATAATTATAGAAACACAAACAAAAACAACTCTGAGATACCACCTAACATGACCGAAAGGGAAGATGACAAATGCTGGAGGTGATGTGGAAAAATAGGTACACTAATGCACTGTAGTGGAGTTGGGAACTGATCCAACCATTCCAGAAAACAATTTGGAACTATGCCCAAAGAGCTATAAAACTGTGCATACTGGTTGACCCAACAATAGTGCTACTAGGTCTGTCCCAAATAGATCAAAGAAGAAGAAAAAGGGCTTAAATGTACAAAAATATTTATAGAAAGTCTTTTTGTAGTTGCAAAGAATCAGAAATTGAGTGGATGCTTATCAGCTGGGGTATATGAATGTGACGGAATACTATTGCGCTATAAGAAATGATGAGCAAGATGGTTTCAGAAAAACCTGAGAAGACTTATATGAACTGATGCAAAGGGAAGTGAGCAGAACCAGGAGAATATTGTACACAATAACAGCAATATTGTAATGATGATCAACAGTGGAAGATATATCTACTTTGATTAATACAATTATTCACAATAATTCCAAAAGATTCGTGATGTAATATGCTCTCCATCTCCAGAGAGAAAACTGATAAACTCTGAACACAGATTGAAACATATTTTTTCCTTTCTTTATTTTTCTAGATTTTTTTGTGACATGACTAAATATGGAAATGTTTTACATGTCTTCACATGTAAAATGGGTATCATATTGCTTGCTCTCTCAGGGTTGGGGAGGGATGGAGGGAAAGGAGAGAATTTAGAACTCAAAATAAAAAAATGAACGTTGGAAAAGTAATAAACAAAATGGAACCTAGATTTAAAATAACTGTAATAAAAATAACTAAACAAAATAATTGCTGGATTCATTTGGAGTAAAAGAAGCAGACATTGGATTCTCTTAGAATTTGAGAAGACAGAAGAGAGTGCAGCAGATCTGATCTGTTACAGGGAGGGAGGGTAACAGAAACTATGCCTATGTGCAGTTTTCTTTTTACAGAGCAATTGATTGTAATTTATTGTAGAATAAATGGCAGAAGTATGTAAGGAATAATTTTATACTTATACATATATATGTGTGTGTGTATATATATATATATATGTCTAATGGTATCTGTCTCTAGGGCCAGGTGGGGAGGAGGGAAGAAAAAAAGGAAAAAAAGAAATTTATATAATCACTTTGTTGTGTATTTGGAGGGAATAGAAAGTTATACATGGTGGATTTGCAGTTTCATGTGCAATCAACTTCCTTATTGTACTGTGTTATGGAAATGCTCATTTTGTTCCATGAATTAAAAATAAAATAAATTTGTAATACAAGAAGAAGAAGAAGAAGAAGAAAGAAGAAGAAGAAGAAGAAGAAGA
>NW_020954580.1:5514048-5587365 GCF_900497805.2 Vombatus ursinus | reverse complement strand
GAAGAAGAAGAAGAAAGAAGAAGAAGAAGAAGAAGAAGAAGAAGAAGTATATGGCAGAAGCAAGTACATGCTTACAAAATGCTTGGGAGGATGGGTAACAGACAATGCTTGTGACCTCCAATCCCTATGTAGATGAGGGGGAATTTTGAGTTGCCTAGGGTAAATGACACCAGGATCTACCCTTCTTGTCAGAGAAGGGATATTTCCTGCACAGTTTCAGTTTGGGGGATCAAACATTTTAAGAGAAAAGAGTATTTCCTGATGGACCATACTCCTTGGAGAAAAATAAAAGAGGATCATTTCTCTCTGGTAAGTCTCTCTTCAGTCTAATCCAACCTGCTTCCAGTGACAAGGTGATTTTTCTAAAGCACAGGCCTTACATGTCATAGTGCCTCCTCATTTCTTCTCAACAAGCTCTGGTCTCCCTATTGCCTTCAGGATCAAATATAAACTCCTTTATTTGGCATTGAAAGCTCTTCAGGACATCCCTTACTACCTTCCCAATCCTCTTATGTTTTACTTTCCACTACCTCCTCACATCCTTCCACTCACTTTATAATCCAGTTATACTGGCTTACTTACAGTGCCTTGAATAGGACACTTCAGCTCCCATCTCCATGCCTTTTCACTTGTAGTTTCCCATGCTTGGAATGTTCTACCTCTTCTCCACCTTTTAGTTTCTCTGTCTTCTTTCAAGGTTCTGCTCCTATTTTATCTGCTCTAGCAGTATTTACCCAGGCCCCCTGCCCTCAGCTGCTAATACCTTCCCTTCTCTGAGTATCTTCCATCCTCTTTCTCTCTTGGAAGTAAAATAAATTTGTAATACCAAGAAAAAAAAGAAGTATATGGCAGAAGCAGGTACATGCTTACAAAATATTTGGGAGGATAGGTCACACATAATGCTCTCTCTCTCTCTCTCTCTCTCTCTCTCTCTCCTTCCCTCCCTCCTTCTCTCCCTCCCTCCCTCTCCCTCTCTCCATCTCTCTCTTTCTAGATGAATATTTAGATAAGTATGTCTTACCTAGTTGTTTACACATTATCTCCCTCATTACAATATGTTTTACCTTTCTTTGTATTCTAAGCACTTAAGGACAGTGCCTCTTGGCACATAGTCAAATTAATGACTAAACTCTTCTCCATAGCTCTTGTGAAGTATCCTATTGGAAAAGCAATGTCAATGAATTACTTAGACTGTGGGGGTCTAATAGAAAGAGAATTGTTTCCCATGCAAACCCCATAGTATTGTCTTGTGGGGGCAGTCTAAACAATGGGATAATACCATGAGTCTTGAGAGGATTATGCAAGTAACTATTGGAAAGACTCCCTGACATATTAAAGTGTTTTCCCAGTGGCAACCTCAATACTATTAGAATATTTTGAGTACTTTCTATGTTTATTTATAGACTCTTATTATTTCCCTTTTACATTTTCTGTTAGGTGAATAAAGATATAACCTCTACCCATGCACATTGCTACCTTGAGTACCTGTAGGGGAACTGGGGATCTTATTACTCACATTTGGGAAAGTTTATAAATTAGGAGATTTTCCCAGAGGAACTTCAGTTTAAGGCAATGAACCAAAATTACTTCACTGGGGTCAGCATGCTGAATCAAACTCAGTATGTGTAAGGCCAGAGTTTTAGTGGGCCTGGTTTACATCTAGAATTGACACAAGCATACAGTATCATTAGCTAATAGATAAGGAATCACTGATTTATTGAAAACAATTTTCAAAAGAATTGCAAATTCTAAATGACCACATGTAAACATTCTATAAATTCCCTTAAATAGGAATAACTGAGGTTTTACTTCACACCATTTAAATTGGCAAAGATGACAAAAATTAAATATAGTCAATGTTGGAAGGACTGTGGGAAGACAGGCACACTGAAACATTGAGAAGTTGTACTTCTATTCTGAAAAACAATTTGGAAGTTTACAAAATAAAAAAAAAGAGACAGCTCTGACCACATTCTCTGATACAGTGATCTCTCTACAGGGCATCTACCATAAGCAAATTGAGACAGAAATAAATATTCAATACATACTAAAATATTCATAACATCACTCTTTGTGCTGGGATTGAAAAAGGTTAGACAATGGTTGGAAAACTGGTTAGACAATGAGTGTAGAAACTATTGCTCGTGTATGTGTTGTGGGGGACTAGCCAGTCGGGGTCCGGTCCTTCAAGTATGTGTAATCTGTTCTACTTGGTGCCAACCCATGTGAATACATGAGGAGTGTGCCTGTGGACATAGCCACCACTTCAGAACAAGACACATATTCTATGACTTTTTCCTGTCTGTTTATTTTGTGGTGACGAAAAGCCTTTTAATTGGGTAAGGAGTCAGAACTGACCTACGCCTCCAAGGGAGAATATTTTTCTCTCTTTCTGGTTGATCATGAAGTGTAAGGAAAAATCTTCGGGCTATGAAGGGCTGGTGACCTTCTCCACACTTTGCCTGGCTGATGGGCAGATGTCCTTGTAAGCAAACCTGTGTCCAAGATGGGCATTTCTCCTGTTTCTCCCTCTTTCCTTTGGTGCAGGACCTTGTAAAATCCCCAAATGTCAAAAGAGTCACTAGCATATAGCAAGCTGAGCTGGGGAAGACACCAATTCTGAGCGACTGTGTGACCCTTCCCAGCATTTAATTTACCTGACAGTAACAAATGACAAATATGGGGACTTCAGAGCAACATGAGAAGATTTGCGTGAGCACCCACAGAACAACATAAGTAGAACCAAGAAAATAATTCTACAGCAATGTAAACAAAAAGACCCCTAAAGGGCAGTTGAACTTTAAGGAATGGAAAAGGCAGGAATGGTACTGGACAAGGGATAATGAAACATTTCTCCTTCTTCCTGGCAGAGAGGCAAGAGATTAAGAAAGCATAGTCCATTGTCAGGGTTACTCTATGGGATGTTTCTGTATAATTATTTTTCTTTGTCACAAGGGATGCTCCATTCCAGAGAGGAGTGGTTGAAATGACTGTGCTGTATTGAGTAAAAGAAGAAAACGTTGAAGGGGTTAAAGCCCAGGGGGCACTGTCCAAATGTCCCCTGCCTGACCAGCAGGGGACAAGTAAGCCTGTATATCAGCCCTGGTGACTACAGTTTCCCTCTAAGTCCTCCTCTTTCACCTTCTAGCTTATGCTAGAGGGAATATGTGTCTCAAGTCACAGTAGACATGCAAGTCCAAGTTCATTCTGAGGCAGCAGCATCAATCATCTTGCCTGGTTTGCATCTTCCTCTACCTGGGGGGGTGTACTCTCCCTCTCCATGTCTCCACAATATTTGTGCTATCCTTCATCCAGTTACATGGCCACTAGGCTAACCTAGATCAGGTTCTAATCATGTCTTACCTGAACTATTGAAAAAACCGACTAACTGGTCTTCCTTTTGTGGATCCCTCCCATGTTCAATTCATCCACCAAATAGATACCAAAATAAATGTCACTCTTTTGCTCAAAAATCTTCCATGGCTCTCTATTGACTTTAAGATAAAATATAAACTTAGACACGTACTTAAAACCCTCCACAACTGGGCTTCATTCAGCCAACCCTTTCAAACTTATATCACATTTCTCTCCTTTATGTACTCAGTCTTTTAGATAAACTGCTCTACACGCTGTTCTCCAAACTTAGCATTTCACCTCTGGCTGGTCTCTGTGCCTTCTCACAGGCTGTCCCCTATGTTTAGAATGCATTCCTTCCTAACTTCCACCTCTTAAAGTCTTTAGCTTCCTCCAAGCCTTAGCTCAGATGTCTTCCTACAGGAATCCTTTCTTCATTCCTTCAACTAGTGTTCTGTCCCTTCTCAAATTAGCTTGCCTTAACTTGTCTGTGTTGACATTGTGTCTGTCAACCTGGGCTATGGTCAGTCATCTTAACATGTCTTACCACTGGACTCCAATGACTTATGAGGAGAGAATGAGGCTAATGACTTTGCCTAGCTCTGCTTCACTTAAATCCAATTTACTTCCAAGTCAAGACATCACCCTTGTGATGTTATTGGTCCTCTTCCAGAAGGAAGAGCAGTCTAGTCAACAGAATGTAAGTTTCTTGAGTGCAGGGACTATCTTTTATTCCCAGCACCTGATGCTCTAGCACTATGACAGTAGGCACTTAGTAAAATTTGTTGAATTGATATTGACTTGCAATTAAAATGTAATCTTCTTGAGGGCTGACTGTCATTTTTTATCTTTGTATACTCAGTGCCTTGCACATAGTGTGGGCTTGATATATTTGTTGAATTGAAGTTGCCAAATAGTCAGATAAATTATTGTTGAATATCAAATCTCTTATCCATCCTATCACCCCTGAGGAAAATAGTGATAGGAGTGAAGAGTCAAGAGGAACAGGGGGTTAGTGTATGAGAACATCAGAGCTGCCTCTAAAGCATGGTGAATTGGGCCAACCCAAATTTGGACTGGACCATGATGCTTTTGGATGGGCATAGATTCTGAGAGGCAGCTGGTGGGTAGGAGGTGCCTCTGCCATCTGATGCTAAAAATGATTTGAGGCTCATATATATAGAATTAGTCCATAGCATGTGCACCCTGTTACTGAGGCAAAGAGAGAGTCTCCTCTTCCACACACATGTACCTCAGGCTCATTTAGGGGTTTCTTTCATCATTAGGGCTGCTCTTAATATCCATTGTTCTTCATTTATTTATCCCCTTTAGCCTAGATGCTGTTTGATTAGATATTTTTGTCTATATCATTTGTTTTTACATCTCCTTCATTTCTAAGTATATTTTTCCTCTAGCCAATGAGCTATACCTTATAACAAAGACTAAAAAAAGATCCCAGACCTAATCTTTCCCATTGAAAGAATACAACCCTCGTCTCACATAGACCAAGTTTGATCCTGAACAAGCCAGTCCCAAAGAAGGCCGTCAGGCTCTTCTCTAACCCTCTGGCTTATCATATCCCTGTTGTGGAACCTGGAGGAAATTTCTTGGCTTGGCTCATGTAGAAATCCTCCTCAAAAGTAATTTACTGTACCCTTTTTTAGAGAATTTAGTGCATGATCTGGAGATATTCTCCTAACTTTTACTCAAAAGGGTAGGCTATGTTTCCAGGGGCTGGTTGATAATTCTCTCTTCAGGGTTCTAAGGATCCTAAGGGAGTAGGAGATGTTTTTCTAATTCTATAGTTCATGAGCACCCACCATTGTGCTGATTATCAATTGCTGTTAATTAGCCAGTCAGGTTTAAGTAGTCTTTAGTTAAGGGTATCTACTAAGTTTAGTAAGAAACAATTGGTACAATTGTTCCACCCCTACCCCTACCCCAAAGTTGGGACACACCCTTTTATCAGTCATACAAAGATCAGGGGAGAGAGGGCTCAAGCTTGCAGAACACATAAGGCAAGAGTATAACTATATCTTCTGGTTTCTGGAAGTCTTTATCTCCCCTTCATGGGGCTACTCATGAAGTTCTTTTTAAGCATGGGCTTTCTGAAGAGTCCTGAAGCTGCTTTTCCTCAATGGGTCTAGTTTTTCCTTGGTTCTCAATATAGAAACTGGCACCAATCATTGCTGTTCCTGGGATGCTGTGAGGACTCTAGAAAGAAGCTTAAATTGTCAGACTTTAAGTTCACAAGGCTGTCCTCTGGTAAAGGTAGTGGATTAGTAGATTTCTAACTCCTTTGTAATAGTATTTTTTTCCCCAATTACATGTAAAGATAGTTTTCAACAGCCATTTTTGTAAAATTGTGAGTTCCAAATTTTTCTACCTCCCTCCCTTCCCACCTTCCTCCCCAAAACAGCAAGCAATCTAATATTGGTTAAGCATGTACAATTATGTTAAATGTATTTCCACATTAGTCATGTTGTGAAGGAAGCATCAGAACAAAAGGGAAAAACCACAAGAAAGAACAAAAAAAAGTGAAAATAGTATGCTTCGATCTGCATTCAAACTCCACAGTTCTTTCTCTGGATGTGGATAGCATTTTCCATCATGAGTCTTTTGGAATTGTCTTGGATCATTGTATTGCTAAGAGGAGTTAAGTCTATTATAGTTAATCATCACACAATGTTGCTGTTATTGTGTACAATGTTCTCCTGGTTCTGCTCACTTCACTCAGCATCAGTTCATGTAAGTCTTTCCAGTTTTTCTGTAATCTGCTTGCTCATCATTCCTCATAGAACAAGAGTATTCCATTACATTCATATACCACCACTTGTTCAGCTATTTCCCCAACTGATGGGCATTCCCTTGATTTCCAATTCTTTGCCACCACAAAAAGAGTGGCTATAAATATTTTTGTACAGGTGGATCCCTTTCCCTTTTTTATTATCTCTTAGGGATACAAACCTAGTAGTAGTATTGCTGGATCAAAGGTTCTGCACAGTTTTTTAGCCCTTTGGGCATAGTTCCAAATTTTCTGCAGAAAGGGTGAAACAGTTCACAACTCCACCAACAATGCATTAGTGTTCCAATTTCCCCATATCTTCTCCAATACTTATAATTTTCCTTTTCTGTCATTTTAACCAATCTGATAGGTGTGAGATGGTACCTCAGAGTTGTTTTAATTTATACTTCTCTAATTAATAGTGATTTAGAGCATTTTTCATATTCCAAAGATAGCTTTAATTTCCTCATCTAAAAACTGCCTGTTTATATCCTTTGACCATTTATAAATTGGAGAGTAACTTGTATTCTTATAAATTTGACTCAGTTCTCTATATATTTTAGAAATGAGGCTTTTATCAGAGACACTAGCTATAAAAATTGTTTTCCAGCTTTCTGCTTTCTACTATCTCCTTCAAAAGAAGTCCAGGGGAGAGTTATCATAGTTCTAAGCCACACATTCAAAAGTGGGAAAAGAATACTGGATCAGGAATCTGGAAACCTGGATCACCATTTTGTCTCTGATTTGTGATTTTTTTTTCTGTTGGTGACAATTGGTCAGTGGTTGTTGTGGGTAGTAGTGGGAAAGGTGAACTTCTCTAGAGGGAATTTCCCCCCTTGGTGATGGCTGCAGCAGCCAGGTTGGAAGCAATGGGGCATGGCTATTCCCAGAGCTCTTAGATTCAGGGTCCTGTGTTGTCTTCATTAGGGTCTGAGGGAAGATGGTGGTCAGGATGGTGGCAATGATTTGACTTGCCTAACACATGCTACCTCTTATTTCTTCCTCAGAGAGGGAGGGAGAACGGTTTAAGGAAGGATTCAGTAGGGCCTTACTAAGCTCCTCTTGAATACAACTTCACTTTCTGCATGTGTATTTGTTATATTCCGCTCCTTAAGGGCAGGCATTATGCCATTTTTCATCCCACTTCTATTATTTAATATCTGTGTGATCCTGGACCAGCCATCTAACCTGTCTGAGCCTCAGTTGCCTCATTTGTGAAATGTAAATATTTATAAAAATAATACCCATAGTGCATACCTCACAGAATTGTCATGAAGATCAAAGAGGATAATACTTGTACAGTGATTTATAAACTTTAAAGCACTGTATAACTGTTACCTAGTATTATTTTAAAATTATCTTTCTAACTCTAAGGCCCCAAACAGTGCCTTAGACAGTGAGTGCTTAATAAGTGTGTTGATTGAATTCAATTCCAGTCTCTGATGCTTTTCTTTCATGCAAATCATTTGGCATTTTTATATGCTACCTTGTATTGACATTTGCCTTTTGATTTACCTAATGAGATTGTAGGCTCCTTGAGAACAAGGACTGCATCTTGTCTTTGTTCCCTAGAACCTAATATTTACTGCTGCTGCTGATTTTCTAACTTTGTTGTGTAGCATTAACTGTGGGACTACACTCCCCTCTCCCAACTCACACCTTGAGTCCTTAGCTAGCAACTGCTACTTTAGGTGTTTGGTATTCTGTGGGTCTGTACTCAGAATGCTGAATTTTAGTAGTCAGTCAGCAATTAGCTCAAGATACAGACATTTACTAAGATGGCATGAGAGGATCAATAACTTCAAGATATCCTTCTCTCCCCATCTATAAACCTGAGGCTCACTCTCTTACCACTATGTAAAGCATCAATGGGAAGAGTGGACGATAATTTGGAGTATACAGGTATAGGGACCATATGTGGCCAATAAAACTTGTGCCTCTGGTATTGCTGTTCCTCAGTGACCTTTCTCTTCTCGTGGGTTCTTAACATCACTACCCACTGGGTGCAGCATCTCTGTTGGGCCAGTTACTCAGCTGGGTTCCCTGGGTGGACTGCTCTCCCCAGCTCAACTTTCTACTGCCAAGGCTAATTCTCTCTTTAGTTCATAGTTGGCTCTCTTCTCTGCTGCCAGGGGTCACACTCTCTTTTTTTTGGTGGGGGGGCAATTGGGGTTAAGTGACTTGCCCAGGGTCACACAGCTAGTAAGTGTCAAGTGTCTGGTCTGAGGCCAAATTTGAACTCAAGTCCTCCTGACTCCAGGGCTAGTGCTCTATCTACTGCACCACTTATCTGACCCATGGGTCACACTCTTTGAAGAAACCTCTACTAACTCTCTTCTTTGACAGTTCCAGTATCATCTACAGTAAGCAGGGAAAGTAACTGCTATAGAAGTGTCAATAGGATGAAAGGAGAGGAGAGAAAGAAATGCCCTCCCTTGCTCCAGTTGATCTCTGGTAGAGGTACAGGGGACACAATCCACAGACTTGCTCCTAATTTCAATTCAGACTGATTCCAGGGTTAAGAAGCTAAGACCTTTTTAATGGCTATTTGGGGCACGGTCAATGTTCACCAAGCCAATGACAAACTGCCTTTCCAGCTCAATTCAAAATTTTTTTTCAGTTTGTAAGGTGATAAGGATAGCCTTGTCTTTGCACTTACTTTAACACATTATTAGCATCTTATAATCTGTCTGCTTACGAATGATTATGAATCAACTGAGAGGAGTCTGAGACCAACCCTTCCTACTTTACCCTTCGCAGTAGTTTCTCCTTATGTCTTTTCTCACAAACTTGAAGGCTGATTGACTCTAATCTTTAGTGATTTAAATAAACCATGAGCTATTCAGGAAGAATACCCAAAGTACACAAACATTCTGGAAGTAGGAGGATAGGGGACTGGGTCCACAGTGGATAGAAGCTCACCAAATCACATTGCCTTGTACATAGCAAGTATGTGATAGATTTCTGTGGAATGAATGAATGGATTTCCTGGAACTTAAGAACTAATGGCTAACTTACCGATGTTCTGTTACCTTTGTGATAAAGTCACATCAGGGACCAAATTAAACAACAGCCCCATGGAAATTCTGGGCACATGAGCAGCAACTGCAACAGAAGTCATGAGGGAAGTAGAGTTTTGAAAGCTTGGTCTCTAATGATGAATGCCCTAATGAGAGAAGCCATGCTAATGAGGCATGGGCTGAGGGAGTTTCCTCTCCTCTGCTCTCTGGGTATAAAACCTTTCCTTTGCTACTAATGAATCTTAAACTCTCTTATTTGACTCCTCCCTTCACAATAAAGGGGAAACCAAGGCACATAGCCAAGATTAGAACCCATTCTTGGCCCTCAGCCTCAGCCTAAGCATAGACTATTCAGTGAGGGGGTTAGGAGGGAGATTTTTCATGAGAGGCAGAGGGAGGGTGGGAGCAGGGAAGAACCTACAGGTTCTAAGATATTATCAGGATTATGATGTGATCATAGAAACTAAGCACCCCCTGGTGGTGAATGTGGACATTATATGAAGCACCCCACCCTGGTGGAGGCAAAAGAATTTGGGCTGGGGGAAAACTGGAGAGAGTGAATGGAAAGCAGAATGAAGGACTGGGATGTAAAAGAAAAAATGGAGGTATCTATGCAGCTCATAACTTCTCTGTTTCAGGGACCTCTAGGTTCACACAGCTTCCAAGGTCCTTTCTTCCCATCCCCACAAATGTCCAAGGACTACTTTGGGGCCCCAAACCCATCCTATCCAGCCTCCCTCACCATCCACTGACTCCTCAACTACTCATACTGAAGGGATCCCTAGATTAGAGAAGCCCTGAGCCCCATAAGCCTCTCTTTCACAATGGTGGCCAGGCTGGGGAGAATAGAGAACCCTAGACAAGAACTGTAATCCTGGGGCTAAGAAGGAATGTGGGGAAAAGTGAACCTGACTGCAGGAATCTCCCTGAAGCTGTGAACTGAGTGACTGAGACAATGACACACAGAGAGGAGGAGACAGAGAGTGAAACACATTGATAGGTATGGAGACTGCTTTTTTATAGCCACCTGCCTTGTTGAGATGGAAACACTGATTCTGGTTCCAGCCCCCAGACATGGCTAAGAATATCCTAGGGAAGCAACAGTCACCGCCCCCTCCCTCTTGGATCTGCTCCTACATTTTAAGTGCCATGTTGGGAGCCATCAGGGGTTCAGGAGAGAGCAGTGGAGTAGGGGTAGGAAGGGGGAGGTTAGGGGAGGAATAGGGGCAAAAAAAAGAAAAAAAAAAGGAGCATAAAGCCGGGGAAAGCATTGTCAAATCAGGGAGCTAAGAAAGAAAAACAGAAGAGAGGAGAGCCAAGATCCTGAGCAGGGGAGCTTTGAGAACAGAGCTAGAAAAAGCAGAGATGGTTTTAATAAAAAGAACTGACATTTATGTGGCACTTTATGGTCATTACCTTTCATGACAACCCTGTGAAGTAGGTGTTATCATCTCCATTTTAAAGTTGAGGAAATTGAGGCTGAGAAAAGTTAAGTGACTTATCCAAGGTCACATATAGTAAGTGTCTGAAGTGTCTTGAAACTGAATCCAACACTCTATTCCCTGCATCTACCAACAGCAATAGGGAAACACAGATTATAACACAGGGATAAGAAAGTCTGGTGGAACCAGTCCAGGAAAGAGAAAATAGAGAGGGTCAGACAGAATTGAAGTTGGGACCTGCCTTGAAATTGATACCAGATATTCTCTGAGCTCCATAACCCCTCATACTGGATAATCCTCCATCCACAAGAAGCCCCCCCAAGGAGTAGGAACCCCCTACCAGAGACCTCAGGTGATGGACCTTGAGTCTGAGACACAGATAGCCTGATGCATGAGAAGGGGTGTGTGAAGTGGTGGTACGCAGCTTCAACCCTATTCTGAGATCTCTGAATTTTGCCCCTTTCACCTTGGACAACTTAATGCCCTATGGGCTCTGTTCCCCTGCTCCCTAGTGTGGATTGCTGTTCCTCTAATGTGCTCTCAACCCATTCTCTTTTCTCAAAAGCCTGTATCTGAATTCTTTAACTATACTGGCCTACTGGTAGGGCAAATAAGAGGACATGTGAAAATTTGAAAAGAGGGGGAAAGGGAACAAGCATTTATTAAGCACCTACTATGTGTTAGTTACTGTACTAAGCTCTTTACAAATATTATCTCATTTGATCCTCATAACAACCTTGGGAGGTAGATGCTATTATTATCCTTATTTTACAGTTGAGGAAACTGAAGCATATAGAAGTTAAGTGACTTGCCCAGGGTCACACAGCTAGTAAGTGTCTGACGTTGAATTTGAACTCAAATCTTCTAGCTTTCTATCCATTGTACCACTGAGCTACATTTGAAAGCAGAGTACCGCTCTTAATCAATTGTGGTTCTCCCAACCCTCAGACTTTATGCAGTTCAGGGTTATTTTTTCTTACTCCCCATCCTAGGATCTCACTTCTTTTTTTAATTAATTTATTTTGATTTATCAACAATCACTTCCATAAGCTTTTGAGTTTTAAATTTTTCCCCCTTCCTCCCCACTACCCCAGCAAGATGGCACACAATCTGATATAGTCTATACATATACATTCCTATTAAACATATTTTCACATTACTGATGTTGTAAGTAAGAATTAGAACCGATAGGAGGAACCACCAGAAAAAGGAAACAAAACTCAACAGAAGAAAAAAAAATAGCAAATAGTACACTTTGATCTGCATTCAAACTCCATAGTTCTTTCTTTGGATGTGGATAGCATTTTCCATCATGAGGCCTTTGGAGATGTCTTAGATCTTTGTATTGCTGGGAAGGTTAAGTTTATCAATATTAGTCATCACACAATGTGTCTGTTATTGTGTACAATGTTCTCCTGGTTCTACTCACTTTACTCAGCATCAGATCATATAAGTCTGTCCAGGTTTTTCTGAAGTCTGCTTACTCATCATTTTTTATAGCACAATAGTATTCTATTACATTCATATACCACAACTTGTTCAGCCATTTCCCAATTGATGGGCATCCTCTCAATCTCCAATTCTTTGCCACTACAAAAAGAGCTGCTATAAATATTTTTGTACATGTGGGTCCTTTTTTCATTTGTATGATCTCTCTGGGATATAGTCCTAGAAGTGCTATTGCTGAGTCAAAGGCTATGTACATTTTTATAGCCCTTTGGGCATAGTTCCAAATTGCTCTCCAAAATGGGTGGATCATTTCACAACTCCATCAACAATGCATTAGTGTTCCAATTTTACCACATCTTCTCCAACATTTATCATTTTCTTGTTTTGTCATCTTGGCCAATATGATAGGTATGATGTGGTACCTCAGAGTTGTTTTGATTTGCATTTCTCTAATCAATAGTGATTTAGAGCATATTTTCATATGACTATAGATGGCTTTAATTTCTTCATCTGAGAACTGTCTGTTCATATCCTTTGACCATTTATCAATTGGGGAATGACTTGAACTCTTATAAATTTGACTTATTTCTCCATATATTTTAGAAATGAAACCCTTATCAGAGAGACTGGTTGTAAAAATTCTTTCCCAATTTTCTACCTTCCTTCTAATCTTGGTTGCATTGGCTTTGTTCCTGCAAAAACTTTTCAATTTAATGTAATCAAAGTTATCTATTTTGCTTTTTATAATGTTCTCTAACTCCTGTTTGGTCATGAATTCTTCTGTCCTCCATAAATCTGATGGGTAAACTATTCCTTGCTCTCCCAGTTTGCTTACAATATCAGTGTTTATATCTAAATCATGAACCTGTTTTGACTTTATTTTGGTATATGGTGTGAGATTTTGATCTATACCTAGTTTCTGCCATACTCTTTTCCAGTTTTCCAGGATCTCACTTCTTCAGTGGCTTTCTTGTCCCTAGGATGGGAAGAATGTTTGAATCTAGAAAGCAGGAATGGGGCTGAGTGGGAATATATTTTCCACTGGATTGATAGAAAAACTGGAAAATCATCAGGTGAAGTAAGGAAGATGGAAAGGGACAGGAAACATCACTTAAAAATGTAATCCATCACTTCATCTAGACTGCTTTTTAAAGTCTCTGTGGGTAATCTCTGTTTTAATGGGGTTTCTTTTGAGTTTTCTGTTTTTGGAGGATGGTGCTTATCCCAAACCCTCCAGACCCTTGTGCTGCTTTGATCTATGATTCTCTGACTTTCTCCTTCTTTTGGAGTCCATTATTCTACCTTCTAGGAGAGGAAATGGGTGACTCAAATGGCTGAGGTGGCGGTTATAGAAATGTCTCTATTTGAAGGGATTTCTACATAACCTTGGTTCAAAGGGACTCTTTCCCTTTGAAATAAGGAAAGAGTCCCTTATGAGTGGCAATAGATTACTCATCTTCCCATCTCTGCCTCTCCAAACTAGATTGCTCTCTGTGGTGGATATAGGGATAAGGGGAGGTGGAATCACTGTGCAATCATAGAGATCAGACAGATTTTCTTCACACTGGGAATGAGACTATAATAGTGAGGTAGAAACCCAACAACAAAAAAAGATGGACGTGATTCAACAAATATTTACAATATGCATGGTACTGTTTGAGGTACTGGGAATGCAAAAATTAAAAACAACTTTCCCCTCCCCTCTTTAAGAAATTTACACTCTAATAAAGATAGAAGCATAGTGAGAACCTTAACCCTAACCCTAACGCTAAACACAGAATCAGAATGTTAGAATGCTAAAACAGATCTCTATCAACTAGCCTAACTCCCTCATTTTACATATGAGAAGTTGAGATCTAGAAGGATGTAATGACTTGTCCAAGATCGCACTGCTAGGTGGCATCAGGACTAGAACCTAGACCTCCTGACTTAATCTTATCTTCTTTCCACTACACAACAATGCTTTGAAGAGCAAAATATAGACAGAAGAAAGATAGAGATGGAGAGGCACACAAAAAAGTGAGCAATGATTTTTCTGTTATACATAGAATTTGCAACACTATGGGGCCACACACTAAAGAATATTAATAATTATTCAAGTATTTATAATTTGGGGGATATAGGCAACCTTATTATGCCTTAGTAGATTTGCATCGGGAATTGTTGGAGTTAAAAGAATTCATCATCCTGCAGTCTACCTTCTGGTGAGGAGACTCTGAACTTGGCTAGATTAGTCCTTGGATAAGAGACACAGTGACTATCAATGGTGCAATGGAGAGAGTGCCAGACTTGGAACTGTGTAAGACCTGTTTTCAAATCCAGTCTTTGACACTGATTAGCCTTGGACAATTTACTTAACCTCTTTGAGTCTCAGTTTCCTCATCTGTAACATAAGGATAATAATTCCTGTAGCTCCTCCTCCACAGGCTGTTGTGAGGGTCAAATAAGATAATAGATGGAAAGTACTTTGAACATTTTAAAGCGTTATGAAAACATTCTACTGTGATTTACTTGAGGCCTTTTAGACTTGGGTAAAACCCATCAGAACTGAAGTTATGTTGGCATAGCTTTCAAGGACTCAAGATCAGGTCTATGCCACAATAAGGCATCAACATCTTACTTTGGTGGAGTAAAATAAAGAGGTGAGCTTTCAAGAGTCAGAGGGAGGTGGATTCATTCTGTCTTCTTCCTAAACCATCTTGGCAGACAGGCTGAACCAGGCTGAGGGTAACCAATGGACATCAAACCCATCTGTGAGTTAGGGGAGTGTCTACCCCAAGCAGGTGAAGACTTTCCCCAGCCAAGTGCTGTGGAGCACTTAGAATTTGGTCACACATTCCTCCACTGCATCCCAGGCCATCACTTGTTGTCTCGACTTTAGTCTTGCCACTAGAGTTTGATGACTCTGGAAAAATGACTTTGTGCAACTCTGCCTCAGTCAAATCTAATTTACAGATGAAGTTATCGGTCCTCTTTAAACTTGAAGGATAAACAACAAGGTAAGGGAAATGCTCAGAGCTGGGTGGGGGGAGGAGGAGATCATTGGGCAAATAATACTTCCATTTTTGTCAGTAGGGGATACTTCTTCCGCATAGGGGACAAGGCCTTAATAACTAAGCAGGAGGTTACTTTTACTGAAAAAAAAGTTCATCAACTTGCAGACAACCTAATGATAAAACTTGTTGGGCATCAGGCATCAGATACATACTTGTTCTTCATCCTCACTACAACTTCCAGTCTTTTACTGCTCTCCCAGGCCATCATGCCTGTTCTGGCTTCACTTCCCTCCATTCCTGATCTTTACCTCATAATTGACCACTTCAACCATTTCTAGGCCCATGCTCAAAGACTATCCAGCTTTGAAGGACACCCCTACTCACACCCAGAACTCATGATCCACTGGTGTGGCATTAATCACTGACATTTATATAGTGGCTTAAAGTTTCCAAAGGGCTTTACATACTTTATCTCATTTGAGCATAACCCATTTTACAGATGAGGAAACTGTGGTTCTAAGAAATTAAGGGACTTCATGATCATACAGCAGTTAATAAGTATCTAAGGTGAAGTTAATTTTAGCACTTGTTTTGATATATCACACCATCTTCTAGAATCTCATGCTACTTCCATATAAGGCATTAGAGTGAAACTTTTTTTTTTTTGCTTTTTGGCAAGGCAATCGGGGTTAAGTGACTTGCCCAGGGTCACACAGCTAGTGTCAAGTGTCTGAGGCTGGATTTGAACTCAGGTCCTCCTGACTCCAGGTCTAGTGCTCTATCCACTGAACCAACTAGCTGCCCCTGGAGTGAAACTTTAGTGGAGGATATGTACTAATACCTTATAGTTATAAAATAAAAACATGTGTCCTGAAGAATCTTCCTCAAGGTGAGGGAGTACTATTTCTGAAGCCTCTGTACTTTGACTGAGGGAGGATGGCATCCCACAACAGGGAGACTTGCTCTGCCTGAGACTTTATTTGTGGACCCCTTACAATTTTACAAGACTCTCAAGACCTTGGCCTGATCTACAATCATAGCCACCAAATCTCCTCTGTGAATTAACTGCATTTGAGGGGTCTGAAGAGATTGATTTAGAAGGACAGTATGCCTACACTCCAGGGGCTTATAGTCTAAGTCACACAAGAACATGCAGATGTGTAGATGAAAAATGGAAATAGAACCAAGAATTCTGAAATTCCATTATATGACCATGACTTCTTATCATTTCATCTCTGCCAGTGTGTCTCATTCTTCCTAAACCTATTTTTTATCCTCACTAGAACTTCGAGTCTTTTATTGCTCTCCCAGACTATCATCCCTTGTCTGACTTCACTTTCCTCCCTTTCCAATCTTGACCCTATGATTAGTCACTTCCATATTACACTGTGATCTACTCTTGGTTCCTTAGTTTCATTATCATTTGACACTCATACCTTGCTAAATTCTATTGATGGACTTACCTTCCCCACCTCCACCATCTACCTGCTATACTCCTATTTACCTGCTGGTGAAGGGAACTGAAAGAGTCAGACAACTGTGCTAAATAGGTACACTACAATTCTGTGTCATGTAATCTAAACTAGGTTCTCACTGCTGCAAGGGAATCCTAATTTGAAGAATTCAGCAGAGAGTCTATTCTCCCCTTAGGACTCCCACCCTCTCTGCCAATGACCTTAACTTATACTTCAATGAAAAAATAGAAGTCATTTCCAATATGTTCTCTCTTCTCCCCTATAATATATCTCAAAATTCCTTACATCATCTCTCATTCTCTCTTCTTTTACTCCAGTCTCTGACAAAGAGGTGGCCCTTCTCACCAAGGCCAGTTTCTCCACTTTTACCATTCATACCATTCCTCCTTATCTTTTCTAGTGGACTGCCCCTTTATTTCTCAGATCTTCAGCCTTTTTCTGTCTACTACTCCCCCCCCCACCATCCTTAAGAGGAAAAAACCCTTTAATTTACTATACCACCCATTCAGTTCTAAAAAATTATGTCTACACTCATTGCCTCTTCTCCCTTTTCTCTACTGTCAGTCACTTCACTCCTCAGAATCTGGTTTCCAACTTGATTTTCCAAATGAAATTGCCATCTTCAAAGTTACCAATAACCTTTTAATTGCCCAACTCTGCCTCACTTAAATCCAATTCACATATAAATTAAGACATCACCCCATGATGTCATTGGTCCTCTTTGAAAATGAAGGACAAACAACAACTGCTCAATCCAAAGGCCATTTCTCAGTCTTCATTCACCTTGAATTTTCCATAGTATTTGGAACTGCTGTGCATGAGCACCCCCGAGGTACTCTAGCTTCTTTTGGTTTTCACTACAATGGTTCTCCTCCTTGATTCTCCTTTCCTTGGCCCTTTCTTCTCAGTCTCCTTTACTGAATGAATCCTTGTCCATTTCTTTCCTATTGTGAGTATACTCCAGTGTTCTATCCTGGGCTCTCTTGTCTTAGTTCTTTGCATTCTCTTTGTGATCTAATCAGTTCCCCATTAGCTCAACTATAGTATCTATCAGGATGATTCCCAGTAATCTCTATATCTATCTCTCTCTTTATCTACCTGTCATTGTCATCATCATCATCAACAACAACATCATCATCATCATCATCATCATCATCATCATCATCAACATCTTCTTCTTCTTCTTATCCCTTTATTCTCCTGATCTCTGCTCCCATGTCACCAACTGCCTGTTGAATATTTCAAACTAGATATTCCATTGTCATCTCTAATATATAGAATTTATTTTCCTTCCCCTCCCTCCAACCCACTTGTCTTCCAAAAATCCCTATTCCTTTTTTTTTTTTTAGGCAATTGGGGTTAAGTGACTTGCCCCGGGTCACACAGCTAATAAGTGTCAAGAGTTTGGTCTGAGGCCAGATTTGAATTTAGGTCCTCCTGACTTCAGGGCCAGTGCTCTATCCACTGTGCCACCTAGCTGTCCCTAAAAATCCCTATTTTTGTCCAGGCTGTCATCATTCTTCAAGCCACTCAGTTTTGAAACCTCAGAGTCATGCTCAATTAAAAAATTTATTCTGAATTTAGATATAAAAAAGCATTTCCATACAACAGAACATAAAAAAGGATTTTATACATGAATCTCTATTTCATACCAGTTGCAGATGTTCAACTCTTTACTCTCTCTCTCTCTCTCTCTCTCTCTCTCTCTCTCCCACACACACACAGTCAATCACTTGTTGAATCTATATCTACAAGACTTGTTGAATCTATATCTACATCTCTAGAATTTATCTCCTCTCCACTCCCACCATAATCACCCTAGTTCAGGTTCTTGTCACCTCTTTCACCTAGGTTATTGCAATACCCTAACTGATCTCCCTGCTTCCAGTCTCTCCTCTCTCCAATCCATCCTCCATGCAGCTGCCAAAGTCTTGCACAGGTATGACCACGTCACTGTCCTGCTCAATGAATTCCACTGCTCCCTATCACCTCTAGGATCATATCCAAACTCCTCTGTTCACATTTTAAGCCCTTCACAATCTGGGTCTACATTTCCAGACTTATTACATTTCACAATCTCCCACATGCTATATTCCTACTAAACTGACCTATATGCCATCCCTCACAGGCAATATTCTGTCTCCTGTTTCTATGCTTTTGAGTGGTCTCTATGTCTGGAATACTCTGTCTTCTTATCTTTACTGTTTTGAATCCTTAGCTTCTTTTAAAGCTCAATTCCAGCACCACATACCCCTAGAGGCCATTCCAGATCCTCCCAACTGCTAGTGCCTTTTCTTCCAAAATTATCTAGAATTTATTTTGTGTATATTTCATATATACTTAGAGTATACATGTTTCTCCAGATAGAATGTAATCTGGTTGAGGTCAGAAACTGTTTAACTGATGAAGTCTTTGTATCTCCAGAACTTAAAATAATCCCTTACATAGGTTGAATAAGTATTTGTTGATTGATTGAATGAATATATAAATAGGCGGCAGATATTTACATTGCAAGAAAATTGAAAGGAAACAGTGAAACAGTGAGTAACGGAAGTTTTCCAGCCATCCAATGAAATCCTCCATCCTCCATAAAACCTTCCCCACTTGATCAAAAGAATAGTTCCCCTAACTCCTTATTCTGCATAAGCATGGAATACCTATGGCACCTATCTCTCCAAAAATCTTCCATTTGTCATGCATATAATGGAAATTCACCTCCTATTTATGTGGTTGATTGATTTTCCTTTAAAAAAAATGTTGTGTCTACTACAAGTTCATTCCTATTAATCCTACCTTTTTAAAGATCTTAATTAGTGCTCTTTTAGTGATCTTAATTAGTGCTTAATTAAGCACTTAATTAGTGCTCTTAAGAGCACTGGATTAGTCAGAGGACCTGAGTTCAAATTCTGTCTCTGCTGCTTGCTAGCTGGATGACATTTAACTCATCTAGGCCTCAATTTCGACATCTGTAAAATCATGGGGTTGGATTAGATGATCTCTGATATGCCTTCTCACTCTAAATCCTATGATCTTATGACATAGAAAGAAAGACCTTAAATGCTCTTTGTTCAGTACCTGGAACAGCTATGCAAATAAGCATAAAACATAAGCTTCCTTTTGATGGTAGTAATGGCAAAGTCAGGTTGAGCCTATTGAAATTACCCTCTTCTTTCTAATAATTTCACAAAGGCTTCTTGGAGGAGGTGAGGTTTCAGGAAATTCTGAAACAATTGTGGGAGGCAAGGTATCCCAAGTAGATGATTCAATGTGGGGGAATACTCCTAGCTAGAAAGGAGATGATTGGAAGAAGAGAGCAGAGAGCCCTAATATGGAAAGGAACAGAGGAGGCTGAGTGAAGTGTGTTTGTGGGGTGGGGAGAGAGGGAGGAAGTGAACTGGGGAGCCCTGCATAAAGATGGAGTCCTTGGCGTTAGCCAGTAGATCAATGGGACCCTAATGACAGAAGTGGCATGATCACAGACATGGCTGAAGAAGAATGCTGTGAGGAGACAGTGATGTGGACAGCATTAATCAGAGACATGTAACTAAAGCTACCATAAAAGTATACCCTAACCCAGGGTGGTGGGAAGGGTGGGAAGGGAATGGAGGGAAATCGGTCATACAACTCATTCTGAAGTGGTTTTATGTAAGTGTGTAGATGCATGTTTGGGAGGAAGGAGGGTTGTCTCTCTCTTTAGGGTGAATTGACAGTTTCTTGGTTGTCAGAGAAGAGCTGATTAGAGACTAGCATAGTGACCACTTGGAGATATGGAGTCCTAGACCCAATGCAATAGCCTCGGGGTCAGAAAATCGGGACCACAGTATGAAGCAGTCAGAAGCTTCTTCTCCACCCCCTGCAGAGATCCACTATTTCACTAGGCTGCTGGGCCATCTTTCAGCTAGCCCTAAAGGGAGTACCTAGAGAAGGAGTTAGCATCACCCTCAAAGTACAATCCTCTGATATGGGGAAGAAAAGTGGGGGAACAAAAACTCAGGAAAGAACCCATAGATTTGCATCCGCGGCCACAATGCACACCTATGCACACACATACACATTTTTGCACAACACAGGCGCGGACACACACACACACACACACACACACACACACACACACACACACACACTGAGTCTCACAATTCACATCCCTCCCAACCTCTGCAGCGGCTCTCATGGCGGGAGGGAAGAGGAAGAGAGGGAAGGTTGGAGGAGGTAAGGGAGAGGGATGGTCCTCAGAGACCTGCCTCTCCGCAACTTGGGGGGGCAGGGCATTATTAGGCAAGGAGCGCCAGCCCTTTACTCTTCTCCCTTACCCCACGCCCTGGGGCCCCCAGTGCGGGCTCCCCCTCAGCCTCATCGCAAAGTCGGCCCCACTGCACCAAAACAAGCCAGGCCGAAGACGGACAGCCGAGGAGTGGGAAGAGGGAGACAGCCGCCGGGTGCTTGGAGAACCGTTCCCCCACCCTTCACTACGGCCAGCTCCAACCCCCCGGCCCTGCCTCGGCTTCCTACAAATAGCATCTCTAAACCCCCGGGTTCCCAACCGCCCCCCCACTGAGCGAAGGGAAGAAGGTGGTGGGGGGGAGGATGGGAGGTGGGGGGGGAAGGGTGGGACTTGGAATCCCGAAGCTAGCCCTTATTGGTCCGAGGGGCTGCCAGTCGTGGGGGCAGCCCAGGCTCGGATTGGCTGCGTGGGGCGGGGCGCGGCGGCCAGTGGGAGGGGGCCCGAGGGGTGGGGCTGGCGCAGCAGCTGGCGCAGCTCAGACCCGGAGAGCAGCCGCCACCGCCGCCGCGGTGCAGCTATATTCCCCGCTCCTATCCCCCCCCTCCCGCCCCGAGCCCGGGGTCTCCTCCCTTCATCAGGCCCCGGTCCCCGGGTGCTGCAGCAGCGGCGGTGTCTTTCCTGGCTCCCCCACGGGGAGCGTCGCCCGGGGCCCCGTGAGCTCTTTTTGCCCCACAGGATGGGCACGGTGCTGTCTCTGTCGCCTGCCTCCTCGGCCAAGGGCCGGCGGCCAGGCGGGCTGCCCGACGAGAAGAAGAAGCCGCAGCAGTCCGCTGGGGAGGAGTCTCTGGGAGTCTACGGGCAGCTGCCGTCGGGGAAAGCTGGCAAGGGAGAGAGCCGGCTGAAGCGGCCGTCAGTTCTCATCTCGGCGCTCACCTGGAAGCGACTGGTGGCCGCATCAGCCAAGAAGAAGAAGGGCAGCAAGAAGGTGACGCCCAAGCCCTCTCAGGCGGGCCCAGACTTACTAGTCCAGCAGCGCAACCGAGAGAACCTTCTCCGCAAGGGCCGAGAACCCCCGGATGGCGGCGGCGCCGCCAAGCCCCTGCCTGTGCCCGTGCCCACAGTGCCCACCACAGTCGAGCCGTCCTCCGGAGTCAGTGCCTCGGCCCCGCCAGGCTCCGGAGGGGGAGGAGGGAAGCCCCCGCCTCCGCCACCATCTGCGGCTGCCCCCCAGGCTCCCTCAGTCCCCGGAGGTTCTCCGCGACGGGTCATCGTGCAGGCCTCCACTGGCGAGCTGCTACGCTGCCTGGGCGACTTTGTGTGCCGGCGCTGCTACCGGCTGAAGGAGCTGAGCCCTGGAGAGCTGGTGGGCTGGTTCCGAGGGGTGGACCGGTCCCTTCTGCTGCAGGGGTGGCAAGACCAGGCGTTCATCACCCCGGCCAACCTGGTGTTCGTGTATCTGCTGTGCCGGGAGGCGCTGCGCGGGGACGAGCTGGGCTCGGCCGCTGAGCTGCAGGCCGCCTTTCTCACCTGCCTCTACCTCGCCTATTCCTACATGGGGAACGAGATATCCTACCCGCTCAAACCTTTCCTAGTGGAGCCGGACAAGGAGCGCTTCTGGCAACGTTGTCTGCGGCTCATCCAAAGGCTCAGCGCGCAGATGCTGCGGCTCAACGCAGATCCCCACTTCTTCACCCAGGTCTTCCAGGACCTCAAGAACGAGGGCGAGGTCGGTATGGGGGCTGGGGGTCCCACGGGCGGTGGCGCTACCAACGCCAGGGACAGCAACGCCGGAGCCAAGCACTGGACTATGAATCTGGACCGCTAGGAGGCGATGCTGCTGCTGCCACCGCCAAGGGGCACCTGGGTTGGAGACAGGGGATGACCGGGTCCCCTCCCCCCTACCCCGGACACATACACGGAGCCCCTGGGACGCCGCCGCCGCTGTTGCTGCTGTTGCTGCTTCTCCACCCAACTGCCCCCCTCCACTGAGGAGATGCCACCACCCATGGGAGTATGGCGGATGGGACACCTGGGTCCTGCTGGTCTTGGATTTGCGGGGGAGGGGGAAGCTGAGCAGTGGGAGGGGAAGAGGAAGAGTGGGAAAGAGTAAATGGGAGAGGGGAATGGATTCTCTTCTTCTGCCTGTGGGTCTCTCCGTCTCTTTCTCTGCCCAGCTCTCCTCATGACTGTATATGTCCGTCTCTCTCCATTTCTCCTCTTACCTGTGTGCTTTAGTCTCTGCCCTTCTCTCTCGTCTATTTGAGGGTGTCTCTGTACATTTCTCCTTCTGTCTGTGTGAGCGCCTGTCTACCTCTCCTGTCTTGTGTCTCTTCTCTCTCCTCCTGTCTGTATGTGTGGCTGTTCATCTCTCCTTCTGCTTATATGTATCGCTACCCTTTTCTCCTGTCTGTATGTGTCTCTACTCGTCTCTCCTCCTGCCTTTTTCCGTCCATTTCTCCTGTCTGGAAAGATCCTTGTGTTTTCTCATCTATCTTTTTAACTGGAAGTATGTCTCTGTCCACCTGTCCTGTCTGGGAGTATATGTACCCATCTCTCCTGCTTGTGTCCATTTTTCTTTCTGTCCATTTCTCTTCCTGTCTAGATGTGTATCTCTGTCCAATTTTCCTGTTGTTTCTTCAATGTGTGTGTGTGTGTGTGTGTGTGTGTGTGTGTGTGTGCTCCTCAGTCCTCCTCTTTTCTGGATATATGACTGTCCCTCTCTCTGATTAACCCTTCCCCTTTTCTCTTTGTATTTTTCTCTGTCCACCTTTTCTCATGTCTAAGTGAGTCTCTGATTCTCCATTTCCCTCCCCCTCCACCCCGTTTCCTCTCCCTTCTCTCTGGAAGAAGATTGGATTGACTGGGGTTGGGGGCTGTCTCTCCTGCAGTAGAAAGTTGCGGTCTTGGGAGCTCAACCACCAGGATGTCCCTTGTTCTCTCCCCACCTTTTCTGACGCGGTGCATGCCGGGAGAGGGGGAGGTGCTGCGGGTTGAGGGAATTTTGGTGGAGGGGGTGGGGAGAGAGTCCGCCCAGAGTCTTGAGTAAGGGCGGATTGGGAGAGGCCCCGGCGTTGGCTCAGCAGAAGCGGGGGAAAAGAAAGAAAACTTCTCACTTTAGAAGAGACCTTCCCCCCACCTCCCCCACCCCCGGTCACCAGCTCCCCTTCCCACCTTTTTTTTTCTTTTTATTTATTTGGATATTTTCAGGAAGTGATCCCTGGGGGAGGGAAGGGGAGGGAGAGGGCTGGCGGGTCGGGAGCTGTCCAAGGTGCTGAGCCGGGGCCTGGTTCCCTGGGGGAGGAGGCCTGAGGCCGGATTGGGCCTGGGGGCCGTGTCCAACGTGCCAATGTTGCGGACCGAAGGAGCGGGCTGAACTGTCTGTCTGTCCCTGAGGGAGCTATAAAGCGCTGGAAGCGCCTGCAGAAGGCTCTGTGACTGCCTTTCTTTGGAGACTGGGTGGGAGTGGGGAGAGAATGGGGTGTCCACACTCGGAGACGGAAACAGATTGAAACATGAGGTGGGAGAGAAATCTACAAATCAATGCCCGTTTAGTTCCTCCATCTCACCCCTATTTTTCACAGAAGAGGAAACTAAAGCTGGTCAAAGGCCTGGGTCAGGTGGGGAAGCAGTAGTACGTTGAGGTGGGGAGGTGGAGACAGGAGGAGACACCTAATCAAATAGCCCTGAAAAGATCCCTTCTAGCTCATTTAGCTCCAGACTCCTCCCTGGTAAGGAAGATTAAAAAACAGGCCATTATCATTTTAGATTAGGGAAAATGAAGCTCAGATTGAACAGCCTTTGCCTCCCTTTTTCCCTTCCCCAACCCTCATTGGTTTTTACCAGTTTTACAAATTTACATTTGGTCAAGAGGAGAGTAGAATTATCCAACATTTTCGGACCACTTTAGCTCTAGCCAGACATTCTCTTACCAAGGCCCTGCCAGGTGCGAGGACCACCAAGCTCCTTCCAGCTATTTCTTTTTCTCACTCCAACCCAGAGTAGCCCCAGAGACTGAAACATAACCTTTTCTCTCATCAGAACTAGAGAGGAGCTAACACACATAGAAAAGCTGGCTCTGCACAGATGGGTTTTAAGGCAGAGAGAAAAAAAGTCTAATTGCCACTTTCTACTCAGTTGCCCAGATAGTACCTCTATTATCCACTTCTCTTGACCTTGAAAAACTGGTTCGGAAAATGTCCGTGTTTCTGACCTCAGTCAATGCTATGGTCGATCTCTTTGTCTAACAACCCTCCCAAGCCCCACCCTTTCAAGTCCAGTGCTGGTTTGCCTACTCTAGGAGATGGGTTCTCCAAGGTACTTGAGCCTGAGCTACTCATACCGCTGTCCATGGTACCAAACATCAGGTATGGCCTAGAGAGCCGTGTGTGTGTGTGCGCGCGTGCGTGTGTGTGTGTGTGTATGTGTGTGTGTGTGTGTGTGTGTGTGTGTGTTCGTTCGTCCGTTCCCATGAAGTTGGGGCTCGAGGTGGGATCAAGGCCAAACGAGAGAACCCTGGGGCCCGACTCCTAGGCCCCATCCTTCAGCTCTCCATCGCTGGAGAAAAAGGATCTTCCCCTCCCCGACCTGCAAGCCTTTCCCATCTACACCGATTCCACACCCCCCACAGCACCACCTCCCCGGAGCCGGAAATCCCTAGCACAGATTTGTGAATCAAGTTCCTAGGGGAGTTATCTTGGGGGAGGGAGGAAGAGGGAGGAGAGATTGGAGCAGCTGCCCATTGGCTGGATTTTGGCGCAGTCAGCAGCACGCCGTCATCTTCCTTACCAGGCCTGGAGTTGGGCGGGGGGGGGGGGGTGGGAGGAGGAGAAGAACACTCGGGTCACCCTGCGGCTGTCACCATGGTAACCAGACGGAGCTGGGCGTAGCTTACTCTCCTCTATCCCTCTAGGTGGCTAGGCTGCTGAAGCCAGGTCCTGGGTTGCCATAGTAAAAGCTAGAGTTGGGGTGGGTGGGGAGGAGTTTTGGGGAGGCGGAGGGAGGACCTCCGTCTATTCCGCCGGGAAGAAAGCCAAGTGTCTGACTGGAGAGGAGATGGCCCGAGCAGAAGGAACTTCAATGCTGAGAAAGGATAACTGAGCTCCAGACCCAAAGCTGCACCTGTCTGTTCTCGGTTCAGCTGCCCCCAGCACACACCAAGCTATAAGCCCTAAAATATCTCTGACGGGCTGTAGTCGATGAGATACCCTAATCAAATACAGTAATTGAGATTCCTATAACCAAGCCAACTAGACTTCAATGTTTCCCACCCCATCCCCTTCGACTGTCTGTGACCCTTCAATGACACTGAGTGCCTAGGATGAGTGAGAAGCCCAAGTGTAAGGTCAAATCTTATTTTCTTCATCATGTCACAACGGCTGTCTGAGAGAGAAGCAGCTGTCCCCTGTGCCCTCTCTAATCAGATTAGCAAGGGGGAGGCAGATGCTAGGGATCAGCATGAGGATGGAGAAGGTATTCTGAAAGCTAGTTAGTCTCCCAGGGGCCCAGGGAACAGGACAAATCTAGGTTCCTGGATTCCTGGAACAAAACTGAGAGAAACACAGAAAGGGAAAAGTCAATAATTTTATACTGAATCAAGGGCAAAGAAGCCCAGACTGATCAGGACCTTAGGTTGGTTGGTATAGGAGATAGGACTCTTTCCCACTGCACTACCAGAGCTCAGCTCAGAGATAGGATAAGGAAAGAGGGGCATGATGGGGGTTGGGAAGGAGGTAGGAGAACATTAATAGAATCAGGAAGAGAGTGTATAGGATGGGGCTTCAATCTGTGTCAGACACACTGTCTGAGCCCATGATTCAGCATTCAGCATTCCTCAAAACAAAGGTATATAGCTCCTCTTCCATGGTAAGGGAAGGAGAGACAGAGACAGAGACAGAGAGACAGAGGTAAAAAGTTCATGGAAACTAATGGATAGGTGTCATCATGTATAGAAATGTGTACAGGCACAAATTACATATCTCTTACCCATTTACACTGACAGATTATTTCACTATGAAGGAAAAACACATGCTTCTTAGGGTGGAGGATGTCCTGTCCTAAGGGTTCTATTTCGATGTCCTCACCACCCACCTGGAACAGGTGTTGTAGAAGAGCATCCTAATACTAGGAATTAGTTATGGGGAGTGGTAGGGAGGGGGAAGGAAGCAAAAAAACTGCAGACGTGTCCCAGAAACTGCCATGGTAACCACTTTGCCAAGGTGCCTGGCAACCAGAGCATCTGGCAGCATCCATGAAGTTGTCCTATGAGCTTTTATCCTGTGGACACCTGCTGCAAACCATCCATATGGACAATTCAGGAAGATTTCCTTGATAAAGGCCATGCAAAAAGTCCCTTCTACCAACTCCCATGTCACCAGGGACAACTACTAGAACAGACTTAAACTCCCCTAATGCCTTTCATACCCTACTCTACAGCACATGTAATATGTGCTCCCTGCCTACTTCACACCTCAATACTTGTCCAAGGTTCATCACCTATAAAAATGGGTCAGAACACCACACTCACACATACATTCAGAGAGAGAGAGAGAGAGGGAGAGAGAGAGAGAGAGAGAGAGAGAGTCTTTGATGCTTCTCCTCCAAAGACTGAAATCTGGGAACTATATACCCTTTGTTCTTTATTCGATTTTTATGGCTCTCACCCATGAGTCTTTGGCACAACATGTGTCAAGTCAGTAGATTGCAAGAAATCTTGAGATACACATTATTTCTAGAGATGCTACTGGTACACAATCTTAATTCTAAAATAGTTTATGCTCTGGCTTAACACAGTGCCTGGGATCTTATAGCTGCCTCTCTGTTTCCCCCACTCTCAAGTTGGCTAACTCTTCATCTCAGTCTTGTTTTGTTAGACTCCAGGAATGACCTCTCATCTGAGACACTAACCTAGAAATCCTTTCTTTTCTTGGATTGCTAGAAATGTGGTATGTGGATTTTATTCATGACCTTTCTGTATATTTCTCTTTGATCTCATCTCATATACTACATTCCCATGTACCATGCCTCTCATCCGACTTTTCAAAAAGACACAGAGCCAACAGTTTAGGGTATTCTTGTGTCTTTGTTAGTATTATTACCATTATCCACATCACAGGGTTGCTGTGAAAGAAGTGTTTTGTAAACTTTAAAGAGCCACAGAAATGTGAGCTATGAAGAAAACTATAAAAACAGCATACGTTAACCCTTCACCCCCATCCCCAAGGTCCATTCACCACATTTTTGTTCTACATCTTCCAGATCCATATACTGACTCTTTCTGGATGGAGGGGTGGAAAGCCTTCACAGCAGCACATCTTCCTATAAATACACAGAACCCTGACCCTCCCATTGGCTAAGCCAGATTGAACTGGGCAGCTCAGAACAATCATCTCAGTGGATAAAGCATTAGACTTGGAGTCAGGATAATCTGAGTTCAAATCCTGTCTCAGACATTGACTAGCTATGTGATCCTGGACCAGGTACAACTTCTCTCAGCCTCAGTGTTCTCATCTGTAAAATGAAAGAGTTGGATTAGAGGCCTCTAAAGTTTCCTTCAGTTTTAAATCTATGATCCTATGATCCTAGGTCATCCCTTCTGTTTCCCTTTGGAGGATCACCACTTTAGCCAAACTAGACACAATAGCCTCAGGATCTTTGAGGAAGGGAAGGAGAGGAGACTGAATCTCATTCCCTAATACCACCCCCTTACAAGCTTTTTTTTTTTAAAGGCAATTGGGGTTAAGTGACTTGCCCAGGGTCACACCGCTAGTAAGTGCCAAGTGTTTGGTCTGAGGCCAGATTTGAACTCAGGTCATCCTGACTTCAGGGCCAGCACTCTATACACTGTGCCACCTACCTGCCCCCCCCCCCTCCAGCTTTCTGTGATTTGCTCTGAGCTTGCTCTGAGAGGGTTAGTGAGAGATACTGTCACTAGAACAGAAGCTAACAGGTAAAACAGAAGCAGGTTCTCTTCCTGGGAGAGCTCTCTGGCATGGAGCTCTCAGATTAGAAGAGGCCTCTCATGTTCTCCTATATCTGAGAATGATCTCTAGGAAACCAAGGGCCTGAGTGCCAGTGAGGCAAGGGACTCATCAGTAATGGCCTATATGTCTCTGATCTCAGGGTTTGGGAGCAGAACCCAGAATGAGACTAAAGGTTTTTCTGCCCATCTAAACCTGCCTTTGGTAGACTAAAGGCTCCTGGGAATCCAGACCTCCCCTGAGCCATCCTGTGTCCTGGGTGATGTTTGTTTACTCTTCAGCTGCTAGGACATTTCTCCTTTCAGGCCTTCAGTCCCAGAAGAGCCCAAGAATCTCTCACTATCAGACTAGATGTAAAATCTACCTCAGCCACCAGGGTACAAGATTTTAACTGGCTCTGCTCAACTGAAAAGAGATTCTGGGATCTACACACTGCTCAGATTTCTACCCTAGGAAGAATAGAGTGCAATCCCTAGCCAATCACCAGGACTGATCCTAAAATGCTTCAGGACTAGTGAGATGGAGAATTTCCCCTGGTAGAATCCAGTATCAGTATGACTCACTAGGTACCTGAGAACTTGCAACTCAGGCTTGCAAGAGTATGAGATTGAATCCGTGCCTATGTCTGTATGCATGCATGTACCTAGATGCCTATATGTGTGTGTGTGTGTGTGTGTGTGTGTGTGTGTGTATCTGCCTAACCATATCTATCCATGGATATATGGGTACGGTAATAGAATGAGACACCAACTTGGAGTCCAAATACCTGGGTTCTAGTCTTGGTTCCAACAGTTAACTAGCTTCATGAACATAGGCAATTCTGTGCTCCTAACCCTCCTGTTTCTTCATTTGTAAAACTGAGATATAATATTTGTACCACCTCTTTCATAGGGTTGTTATGGGTATACTATCTATGTCTGTAAAAATGTATCTTGGGGTGTCTCTGTATAACTAGTATCATTTATATAGCATTTTAAGGTTTACAAAGTTATCTTACTTGATCCTCACAACAACCCTGGGAGGTAGGTGCTATTATTATCCTGACTTAATAGATGAAGAAATCAAAGCATGCAGGCTAAGTGACTTGCCCAGGGTCACATAGCTGGAAAGTACCTGAGATAGAATTCAAACTCAGATCTTCCTAACTCTAATCTATCTGTACTGTATCCAATGTATCATATAACTGCACCCTCCCGAAGTGTGTTCACTTTAGTGTGTTCCTATATGACCCTGCCTGCCTAAATGCATGAGTATGTGTAAGGTAATATTGAAGGGGGAAGGGCTAGAGAAATTGGGAAGAATGTAACTGAGGGAAAAGAAGATGAAACCTCAATATTTCCAACTGAAATAGCTAAATGTGGTGGAAAGCCTACTGGACTTGAAGGAAAAGAATCTGGGTTTAAATCCTGGTTTTGCTACTGTATGACCTTGAGCAAGGCATTTCAGTTCTCTAGGTCTCAGTTTCCTCATCTGTAAAATGAGGGGGGTGGACAAGGTCCCTTCTAACTTGAAATCTATGGTCCTCTTCATTTTCTAGTTCCTGGATTCTAGATAACCTCATTGGTCTTCAGATACATCCTGCTACATACATACTCTCTTTATTTGTACCTAGAAGTGATAGTCTTCTTCCTGGCCACGGCTGGGAACACCCTTGCCATTGTCCTTTCTTAGGGTCTTAGGGTGTTGCTGTCTCCACTACCATGGTCTTCCTGTGTAGAAGCCCACCTCATTCTTAATGCCAACTCCAGATTCTACAAGGTCCATATTTCTCAGGGCTAGATTATCATTTCAGTCTACTCCTTTTCCTTCTCCTTGGAAGGGAGGTTAGATTCCCCAAAACTTGTGAGACATGTAATGAAGGTGATTATTGCACATGTATAAGCAATCCAGTATGATTGAATGACCTCAAAGGTTTTTTCCAGTTCTGAGATTCTTGACTCCCCAAGCTCTCTGATCTCCCCTGTCCCCTCACTCTCCCATTGCCTTTCCTATACAACCCCCTCCCCCAGCTCTCTCCACATTGCAGGATTGAGAAGTACAAAGCTGTTCACTGCTTCCCTGACAACCTCCTGTTATGTTGCTAAGCGACTTGGTCTCCTCTCACTTCCCAGAAAAAGGAGCCAGATGCTTGGGGCCCTGGCCACCCTATTCCTCTTGGCTCCTTCCTCTTCCTGGGAAACTCACGTCAGTGGGTTTTTCATTAGTATATCTGATCCAGAAAGAGCAGTGGGGCAAAGAGGTGGAAGGGGCATTGAAAGCTCCGGAGATGTATCCTAATGATGAAGGGAGTGACAACACAGACAGCTTATACCTTCTCTTGGACAGGACTATGCTTGAGATCTAGATGACTTGGCCACAAACTTTCTAAAATAGAGCAAAAGGTTTGTTTTGAGCCTCCTATTAAAAAATTATTTTAAATGTTTTATTTGCTGTAGAAGTCGGGATTAAATCCTATGGTGGGGATTGGGCTCAGAATACAACTCTACAAGTGGATTGTAAAGAATAGACCTGTTTCTAGATTTGGGTGCCCTGGAGTGTCCAATATATTTTTCTTCTATGGGATAGGAATTGGTAGGAGCATGTTAGTGGATAAGAAGTGTACTCTCTCTAGACCTCAGTTTCTTCATCAGTAAAATGGCAAGAGCTTGAAGGGATAGAAATGGAAAAGCCAAAGACTGTAAAATACAAAGAAATAGAGCCATTGTCTTTAATTTAAGAGAAAGGTCAAGGTCACAGAAAACATAATTTCTCTTTCACAGAAGAAAGAAGACTAAATAACAAAAGACATTCTTAAGGACTTGGAGTCAGGAAGACCTGCATTTGAATTCTGCTTCTGACAGTTACTTGTTGTGTGATTCTGAGAAAGTTACTTAGATTTCCTTAGTCTCAGTTTCCACATCTGTTAAATGGGGATAATAATTGTAACTTGTGAGGATCAAATACAAGAATAAAAATAAAGCACTGTGCAAACTTTAAAGCACCATATTGTCAGTCATGATTATTATTGTTATTAACATTACTGTTAAGGAAATTATAAATGTGGGAGAAGATGTGGGAAAATTGGAACACTAATGCATTGTTGATGGAGTTGTGAAATGATCCAACCATTTTGGAGAGCAATTTGGAACTATGCCCAAAGGGCTATAAAAATGTGCAAACCGTTTGACTCAGCAATAGCACTTCTAGGGCTATGTTCCAAAGAGATCATACAAATGGGAAAAGGATCCACATGTACAAAAATATTTATAGCAGCTCTTTTTGTGGTGGCAAAGAATTGGAAATTGAGAGGATGCCCGTCAATTGGGGAATGGCTGAACAAGTTGTGGTATATGAATGCAATGGAATACTACTGTGCTGTAAGAAATGATGAGCAGGTAGACTTCATAAAAAACCTGGACAAACTTGTATGGTCTGATGCTGAGTGAAGTGAGTAGAACCAGGAGAAAGTTGTACACAATAACAGCCATGTTGTGTGATGACTGATATTGATAAACTTAACCCTTCCCAGCAGTACAAGGATCTAAGACATCTCCAAAGGCCTTGTGATGGAAAATGCTATCCACATCCCAAGAAAGAACTATGGAAGTTGAATTGCTATTTTTTTTTCTCTTCTGTTGAGTTTTGTTTCCTCTTTCTGGTGGTTCCTCCTATTGATTCTAATTCTTACTTACAACATCACTAATGTGAAAACATGTTTAATAAGAATGTATATGTATAGCCTATATCAGATTGCGTGCCATCTTGGGAAGGGTGGTGGGAAGGAAGGGGGAGAAAAATTTAAAATCAAAAGCATACGGAAGTGATTGTTGATAAATCAAGATTAATTAATTAATTTAAAAAAAAACACTGTTGTTGTTCATCCTTGGTTCTCCAAGAGGACCAATGACATCACAAGGGTGATGTCTTCATTTTCCAGTGAATTGGATTTAAGTAAGACAGAGCTGGGCAAAGTCACCAGATGCCTCACTCTCTCCTCCAGAGTTATGGGGAGTCCAGTGGCAAGACATAAGTCAAGATGACTCTCTATGGCCCAGCAGTGGGAGCCTTTGGCCTTTTTAAACTAAGGTCTTTCCCAAGGTTTCCATTTGTCTGAGGCAACACCCATTCAATGATTAAGAGTTAGGTACAAATTGAGACAAAGGATGGCCTAGTTTACCATCACAAAAGAATCAATCTGAGAGGGAAAGTTTCCAGCCAGAAAAGAAACAATTGCTCTTTATACTCACTCTGAGCCATCAAAACCCAAACAATGATTAGCAAGAACTTGGGCTGGGACCTATTATTGACCAATCAATGAAAGCCAGAGTGATTTGGGTTTAAAGGTATAGTCAAGTAGTTACATTTGAACCACAAGGGGCTTTTTCAAAGCCTGTTTTTTCAGAGCTATACTTCAAGAAATCATAAATGAAAACTACAAGACACAAAGAACTCATTGTCCCAGCTTTTTTTGGAAAAAAAAAGGTAAAAGAATTAAATAAGGGGAAAAAAAGCTAGCCCCCAAGATACCTTGTGAAGTATAAGTGATCAAAAATTATATTCTTTTGGTCCATCACAATGATCTTGACTTACGTCTTGCCACTAGACTGTGATGACTGTGGGGGAGAGAGTGAGACTGATGACTTTGCCCAGCTCTGCCTCACTTAAATCCAATTCACTCACAGATCAAGACATCACTCTTGTGATGTCATTGGTCCTCTTCCAGAATAGACAAACAACAATCTGTGAGAAGCAGCAGCTGCCCCCTGAACACCCAAATGGCCAGTTCAAGTTGGACAATGCTGCTATTTCTTCTCTTTCTCCTCCTTCCCCTTCTGCCCCTCTGTCCATATTGGAAGTCATATCCTTACATCTGGGTTCTCAGTCCAAAGGAATTCTTCTTCTTATTATCACATACAATACTATCTTCATCCAAAAAAACACATTTGACTAGATATCTTGAACATGCACCCTAGTGATGAGAGGGTGGAAAGTTATGCTAGTGTTATAAAGGAACTCATTGAAGATTATTCAGCCAAATTGAATGTGTGCAGAACAGCTATGTTAGATGATATACTGAGCAGAAATAACACTTCCCTTTGGTAGGTAAAATCTTGCTAATGTGGAAGATTGATGGTACCTTTTGCCCCAGCATTCACCATAATTCCTGGTATTTATAAATGCTTTTTAGTTGGCTGACTGGCCTCATAGAAGTTGAGATTGGGCAGAAGAAACCAGTTTTGAAATGGTTAAGGAGAAGTAGTTGGAAGATCTAGAATCCTGGAGAGGGAACCCATGGTCTTCTCCCAAATCAGGTTAGCAGCTGGTCATGTAATGACTTGCTTTCCTACATGAAGTCCATTCCCAAGATGGGCAAGGAGCTAATTAGGTCAGGGCAGGGGTCCTGACCATAAAGGGATTGTCTTAGGAGAAAATTCCAATGCTCTGTGACCGGACACTTCTATGGCCTGTGAATTTTTTTTTGTTTTGTATCATTTCCCTTAAATGCAGGTAAAACTCATTTGAAAAACTGAACTTTTGCTTTAAGTATACTAAAGAAAATAAAGGATTCATGCATGTTGAGATCAAGCACAAAATGGTGGCCTAATTAGATAATGAAGGTGCTCTCACATAAGGCACTCAGAAGTGCCAGCTAATAGTGATGGAGTCAAGCACAAAAAAGGAAAATACCAGCAGGTGAGACTATATCTTTCTGGTTCCTTTCCTTCTTATGATCCCATTTCCTCACACTTTATTTTTGACTAGACTTGTGATTTCATCAGTGTAAGAACTCCCTCTATCACAGGTAGAGTGGCACCTGTTTGGAAATTTGTACTCTCAGTGCATTTCCTGAGGCACTGAGAGATTAAGTGGCTTGTCCAGGGCCACAGAGCCAGGTAAGTGTCAAAAGTGGGTCATGAGACCAGGTCTTCCAGACTTGGAGGCTAGCTCTCTACCCACTATTCCATGAAGAGAATAGGAAGACAATTGCAAGTGGGACTGTATTTGTTGGATTCCATTTCCTCATACGTGCATCAGAAAATACTTGGAATATGGGCTGAAGTTAATGAAGACAATTTTATGAAGTCACGGAGGAAAGGCTAAGGAAGGCTGAGAGAAGAGCAGAGACTTTGTGAAGGGCAAATACTATAACATAAATTTGATTTCTCTTCTAGACCAATGGGAATAGAAAGCAAGGAGAAAGAATTAGATATAATTGCATTAAATTTATATATAATTTTAAATTCCACTTTACTTGACCTTTAAAATGAGGAATATATTATTAGGTGGGAGTACACCTTGCTTGATGGATTTAACTATTCCTCAGTTAACAAAGGAAGTGGTCTTTTTATGTGAGGTAGGAAAGATCCTTAAAAGAGTAAGACCTGGAGGGAGCCCAAGATTATGGGAGAAGCAAATATGTGGTGGAAAGAGTGCTGTCCAAGGAATCAGAAGACTCCTAGTGTTGGGGTTTAGGGGCTTAAGAGTGCCGAGACTCCAAAATCACAACAGGAGGGTACTGCCTGAATGAATTTGACCCAAACCTTCTTTCAGCCAAAGACAAGGTTTATCAGAACATCTGTCACATTGGGCAGACTCTTAAGGAGTCTGAACATTAGTGAACTATTGGCTAGATTGTAAAAATCTGAGCAGTGGCTAGATTTTAAGAATCTGAGCACCTCAGTGGAGACAAGATGAATCTTATATATAGGAAGACTGTGGGAGGGATCCAGGGGTGGCCAAGTAGTTTGGGGTGACAGGAGGAGGGGTCTAAGGAAGATCTGGATGGGCTTGGCCAGTAAAGCAGGGTGAACAGAATGCCTGGGACCTGGAACACATGGCCAAGGGAGAATGGAGTCTAGACAGGATTAAGGGAAAGTCCTGGATGTTTCCTTTTTGGGGTCCAGATCCCATCCTCATTACTAGTTCAAGTCTCAGTCTTGCTACTTGCTAGCTTCTTAACATTGGAGAAAGTCACATAGCCTGTCTGAGTCTAAATGTTTTCATCTGTAAAATGAGATCACTGCTAGGTCTTCAGCACCCACAAGGCTGTTATGAGCATCCAATGAGATATGAATGTGCTTTGTGACCCAGTAAGAGATTCTCAGTAGCAATCGTCATAGCACTTTCACCAACAACCTGGATGAATTCACAGAATCATGGCATCTCAGAGTTGGAATAGACTTGGGGGATCATCTAGTTTAAACTACTACCTGATGCATGACTACCTCAGGATTAATACACTTATGAAGGACACCAGCCTGAGTAGAGGTGAGAGATGTCTGAATAGGGGGTTGTTGGGAAGAGAAAATAATATTTTTAATTGATTGATTGACCAACATCAATCAGGGACAGAATCCAATAATGTGGCCATGTTAATTGAGAAAGTAGACAACAGTAAAGGGGGTAAAGGTCAGTGAGAACAGGTCAGCACAAATAGGGAGAAATGAAAGTCTGGGAAGTGGAATAAGGAGAAATAGTCATAAAAATAAAGCCCCAATGAAAGCAAAATGTAGGCCCCGGAATTCTCTATATTCCCCCCTCCCCCCCAACATACACATTGTGCTCCAGCCTTAGGAGATAAAACAGTAATAAGATGGTTAGTAACACTGAAGAACAAGGAAGATAAATAGAATGAAAGAATTTTTGGAGCTGGAAAGGGGCCTTTGAGATCATCTAGTCAAGGAGTTAATAAACTACTTTATTTAAAAATGTAAAAATCATTCTTAGCACCCCAGCCCTTAAAAAACAGGATAGGGACTGGATTTAGCGCAAGGGTCTAGTTTGGCAGCCCCTGAACTAGTCCAATATCTTCATTTTACAAATGAGAAAACTGAGGCCTAAGGAAATGAAGTCACTTAGCCAAGGTCATCCAGTTCATTAAAGGGCCTTCATAGGTTATCTGGTCTAATGCCTCTGTGAACAAGAATTCCTCTTACAGTATACCTGATGAGTGGTCAGCCAATATGTCTTTGAAGACCTCCACTAAGGGCATATCCACAAGCTCCCAAGGCAAACCATTCCACTTTGGGATCATTGGGAAGTTTTTCCTTATACCAAGCTAATTTTACCTCTGAAACTTCTGTCCATTTCCCACTTCGAGGCCAAACAACAGATGAAATTCCTCTTCTACATGACAGTCCTCCAAATACTTCAGAATAGCTTAGCACGCATCCTTTCCCCCAGGCTTCTCTTCCCTAGACTAAACACTGACCAGGTCCTCCAACTGATCCTTATAAGGTATAATCTGGAGGTCATTTACAATCCTACCCACCTTACTGCTCTATCTCTTACTCCCTTGCTGGATCTTCTTCCAGGTCATAGCCACTAACCATGAGGTCCCTAAGGTTCTATCTTAGGCTCTTTTCTCTTCTCTCTCTAGACTTTGATCACTTGATGATCTCATCACTGCCCAGAGTTTCAATTACCATCTCTGCAAAAGACTCTCAGATCCACTTGCCCAGCCCTTAGCTCTCTTCCAACCTTCAGTCTTGAATCTTTAACTATTTACTTACATGTCTCAAACTGGATGTCTTGTAGACAAATTAAAGTCAACATGTCCGAAACTGAACTCATCTTCTCACTCCCTCCCCCTAAACCTTCCCCTCCTCATAATTTTTCTATTACTATCAAGGGCACCATTATTCTCACACTCTCCTAAATTCCCAACCTATATGTCCTCCTCAACTCCTCATTGTCTCTTATCCCTCCCTTCCCAATATCAAATCAGCTGCCAAGTTCTGCCATTTCTACTTTTGAAGTAACTCTTACATGCACCCCCTTCTCTCCTCTGACACTGCCATGACCCTGGTGGCCCTCATCACTTCACAGACAATTACAAAAGCCTGTTGGTTGGTCTCCACATGTCAAGTTGTTCCCCACTCCAATCCATCCTCCTCTCAGTTGTCAAAAAGCATAGGTTTGATCATAGCAACCTTCTATTTAAGAAACTCCAGTGGTTCCCTATTGCTTCTGGGATCAGATATAAAACTCTGTGGTTTTTAAAGCCCTTCCTCCCTTTCCAGTCTTTTAATACCTTACTCTGTGATTCAGTGACACCGACCTCTTGCAGTTTCTCAAACCTAACACTCCATCTCCAGACTCAGATTGTTTTCACTGGCTGTCCCCCATGCCTAGAACTCTGTCCCTTCTAATCTCCACCTTCTGGCTCCCCTGGCTTCCTTCAGGTCTCAGGTAAAGCCCTGCCTTCTGCAAGAAGCCTTTCCCATTTAATTCTCTTTCCCTTTAATTTTGTAATGCTTTCCATCTAAGCTTATCTACAACAGATACTATAGATGTTTGTACATAGAGGTTTGCATGTTGCCTCCCCCATTAGACAGTGAATGACTTTAGGGCAGGGATTGTTTTTCTGTCAGTTTTTGTCTTTCTTGGTATCCTTAGGACTTAACACAGTGTCCGGTACCCAGTACAGCAGCTAGGTGCTGCTGGAGTCAGCAAGACTCATCATCCTGAGTTCAAATCTGACCTCAGACACTTCCTAGCTGTGTAACTCTGGCAAGTCACTTAACCCAGTTTGTCTCAGTTTCCTTATCTTTAAAATGAGCTGGAGAAGGAAATGGCAAACCCCTCCAGTAACTTTGCCAAGAAAACCTCAAGTGGGGTCACTAAGAGTCAAATGCAACTGTAATGACTGAACAACAAACAACTCCCCCCCATCCCCGAAGCACACAGTAGGTGCTTAATAAATACTAGTTGACTTGATCATGCTGGTTACCCTCCTCTGCATACTCTCCAGTTTATCAGTGTTCTTCCTAAAATGTGGCATGCCAAACTAGACAAACACTATATGCTACAAGTGGTCTGACTAGACCAGCAGGACTCTGTATTATCACCCCTTTAGCTCTGATCATGTTGCTTCTTTACATTGCTTCACGGTGCTCCAATGTGGCCCAATATTCAACTAGCTTTTTTGGCCACCATATCCCATTGTTGACTCACACTGAGCTCGTAGCCCACTGAACACCACCAATCTTTTGCAGATAAACTGTTCTCCAATCATGTTTCACGTAGCTTGAATGTGAAAAGTAGATTTTAAAAACCTGTGTAAAAATTTATTTTTTCTCTACTAAATTTCATCTCATTAGATTTAGACCCATGCTCTAGACTGTCAGGATCTCTTTCAACTCTCACTCCCTCCCAGCATTGTCTTGTGCCAGTCTGAGAGACATGCCCTCTGTTATTTTATCCAAGTCACTGACAAACAGTGTTGTTTTGGGGCAAGCATCCTTTCCTGGATACCCTCCTGCAGGGTTCTCTTTCCAAACTGATATCAAACTAGCTGAGTTCACAGTAGGGCCAGGGCTAGTGTTAGGTCTTCTGATGTGCAGGTGAAGGCTCTTTCTACTAATTAGGTAGCTCCCTTTCTCAAGTTGTTTTTTTTTTTAAATTTTTTTGCAACAGGTTGTGAACTTCTGTAGACCTTTCCTAGTATCCCTCCAGGCTAGTGCCTTTCTTATAAGATTATCTTTCATTTATTTACATTATCTATATCTTGAATGCACAGTCATTTGCATGTTGTCTCTCCCTACTAGAATATGAGAGTCGTGGGGGCAATGACCATAGTGTGATTTCAGAGCCAAGTATGGTCTCGCCTCTCTCCCCTCCTCCCAATACCTTTCCAGTCCCATCACACCCAATTCAGGACTCTGTCCTGAAATTTAATAATTAGGGATTCATATCTTTATCTTGCCTTAAATTGCAACTCTCCTGCCACCATAGGACACTTTACAAAAGCCTTCTAAGTACTTTACACATACATGTGAATGCACATTCCAACACTTTGAAAAGATTTAAAAACTGGAGTGATTAAGGGTACTGTGGGACAGGTAGCCCACTCAGCTGACAGGGGAGTAAATCAGAGTGAACATGATGGGCCCCACAGGTCAAGTTCATAGGATTTTGTGTTCTTAGATCTTGAGATCTTAGAGATCATCTAGTTCAAGCTTCTTTTCTTACAAATAAGGAGATTGAGGCACCGAGAGTTTAAGTGACTCCCCCAAAGTCACACACTAGTAAGTAGCAGTGCTAGCATAGTCTTCTGACTCTAGAACTAGGGCTGTCCTCTGCACCAGGATGTCTCTAACGCCCTGCCACAAATGAGTTAGGTGTTTGATAACTTGTGGATTGACTGAAACCTCAAGTCTTTATAATCTTGTCAATGGTGAGTCCTGTGCCAGGAGCTTCCCACTCCACCTGTAAAGTAGAGTAAGGGTTTTCATGCCTTTGGGGCCAAAAATAGAGATAGGAATAGTAGACACTGAAGCACTTGAAGTAAGAACTGCTAAGATCTTATTACCTCCAGGAGCTTAGGGAAATCAGAGCTCTTTAGTTATGCCCTATACAACCAGGAGAGAGCGCCAGAGATCTATGAAAGGAGACAGGTTCCTAAGACCCTGAAGGGCAGAGGCGGGAGAATCAAAGAGAAATAGGGTCAGAATCAGTTAGAACGAAGACAGTGAATGTAAAATTAGAACAATGTTCCTAGGGAACGTATCTGTCTCTTTCCAAATTTAGTTTAATGAAGAACATTCTCTAGTAGGCTCCTTTTTTTTTTCTTTCACAAGTCTTTTAGAGCAATGTAAGGGAAAGAACCTAGTGTTTGCACTTAGAAGTCCCAGGCTCATTATTAACAATGTGTGTAGCCGTCGGTAAATATCTTGCCCTTTATGAGTCACAGTTTCATCTTACGTAAAACCGGGTAATGATACTTGCATTGCTTGCCTCACAAAATAGTTGTGAAGAAAGTGCTTTGTAAACCTGAGTTACATACCTGTGTGTGTGTGTGTGTGTGTGTTATCCTCACCCCTCAGCTCAAAACAATTTAAAAAGAGAAAGAGACAGTAGCCTGGGAGACAGATTAGACATTTTAATAGGGGCTTGAAGGAAAATAGAAACACGTGCGCCGACTAGGACCAGAGGGAAGGTGGCAAGGATGGAGCTACTACTTACAGGAGGAATCGGGACATCAAGAAAGCCCCACTGTGACTCGCCGCTCCCCTCGCTCCCGCCACTTTCTCAAACTGCCTTCAGTGGGAAGAGGAGAGGAGATAAGACAGTGCTGGGATCCCGCCAAGTGAATGGAGTGCCGATATCACCGACGGGAGATGAGGCCAGAGGGCTCGGGGACTCACTGCTTAGGCTGTTTAAGTCAGGTGGTGATGAGAAAAAGTGGAAAGAAGCTGGCTCCCCAACGTTTCAAGAATGGAAAGAGAACAGGGAAGATTAGGGGTGCGAAGTCCTCTAAATAGTCAGGAGTAAGCTGGAACTGGAGAAAGATTGAGAAGGCTCTTTAACCTTGGAGGGTTGAGGGCATAGAAGAGCAGAGAGATTTGGAGGCTCCTCCTAAGGTCAAGAGCCGAGGCTAGAGGCGGCGGGAGGACCTCCTCAGTGATAATGCCCCCCCACCCCTCCGAGGTGCGAGGTGGTGGCCACAGCCCCGAAGGGCCCGGGGGGAGGCTGGAGGCCGGGGTTGGGATAGAGAGCTGCCGCAGCCGCAGCGGCGGTTGCCGCTGCCGCAGGGGCCGGGCCCGGCCAATAAGAGAAGCTAGCGGGGGCCACCCCGGCGGAGGCCGCCACGAGGTTGAGTTTGGAGAGGCCAGGGAAAGGCAAAGGCGCCAAGGCTGCGGGCAGCTTGTAGAGCGCGCCGTCGTGGGCTGCGGCAGCAGCGGCTGCCGCTGCGGCCGCGGCATGGGCGTGGGCGTGAGAGGGCGGGGGCTGGCAGGCTTGGGCCAGGCCCTGGAAGTCGAAGCGGTAGGCGTAGCGCTTTCCGTGAACTTTGCTCATGATGTTCTTGTCGTAGTAGTAGCGCAGCGCCCGGCTCAGCTTGTCGTAATTCATGTTAGGCTTGCTCTTGCGCTCGCCCCAGCGCCTCGCCACCTCGTCGGGGTCGGTCAGCTTGAACTCGCCGTGGCCGCCCTCCCACGCGATGCAGCCGGCGTTCGCCCGGTCCGCCAGCAGCTCCAGCAGGAACTGCCAAAGCTGGATCTGGCCGCTGCCTGCGCGCGGGGACACAAGGCAGGCTGGTTCAGTGGCGACGGACTCGCGAGGCGAGGCAAGGTTGCGCGTGTCACTTTGAGGACTGGTGCCACAGAGCTCTCCCCCCTCCCCCACCCCCCTGCAGCTGACCCTCCTCCCACGGGGGCCCGAGGGGGTAGAGAGCTCAGAACGAAGGGGGAGACCCAGTGGGACAGACTGCGCCTTGTCCCAAGTCCAGCTAGGCTGGTGGGTCAATATGGGTGCTCTACATTAGTGTCCCACCACCTACTTTGTCTACTCTACTCTGAGTTCAGGTAGGGATGATCTCTACCGCCCCTCCCTCTGTTTGTCTGTCTGTCTGCCTGTCTGCCTGTCTCGGGGCTGAGAGTCTTCCCACTCCATCCTCTGCATGCCTTTTTAAATGCCAGTGCCTTAAGGCTTAGCAAATTCCTTTGAGAGTCCCTCGTCCCTAAAGAGGGTGGAGGTCAGCTTGGGAAGAAGGTAAACTCCCTTTGGGGTAGACAGGACAGGCGACTGAGAAAACACCTGGGGTCCCACTGTAGATTGTAGACATCCTGATGAGGACCCTTATCGCTGAGTTCCTTAACCAGTTTGGGTCTCAGCTCAGTGACAACTTAACTTCCGGGTTAACTTTCCTCGTGAGTAAAATGGGGGGGGGGGGCGTGATAATTTTGCACTACCTATTCTCTGCAGGGATGTTTTGAACTAAGACTTTTGGTAAACTGTGTGCTATTACCGCAGTCTCTACCTTGGGCCTCACTCGTGGAAAAAGAAGCCAGCCTTGGAGTCAGGAAGACTTGGGTTCAAATAGAGCTTATGACACATCCTGGAGGTGTGACCTTGGGCAAATCACTTCACCTCTTCCGACACTAGGCAGCTCCCTAAGCAGTTGTCCCTAACAATTGTCTGTTCTGCAGCTGCATTGGTAGATGGAGCTTTCTTGGGGGAAGGGGCTTATTACATAAATGAAATCAGGATCCAAACGCCCTTCCCTCATAAAGCTTTTCTAAAAAAAAAATTGTTTTCCGCTTGTGCCCGGTTCCTGATTTCCTCCCCAAACCCCTTCGGCTCTTACATCTTCTCAGAACCCTAATCGAGTCCCAAGTCCCTTACAGCCCCAGGTGTCCTTCCTTATGGTCCCTGTGACCTTCTCCTTTTCTGCACTCTCTATCAGACCCTGAGCAGCTTTTCTGATGCTCAGCTCTAGCATCTGAAAAGACCAGGCGTCTCTCAAGCCTCTGTTAGAAAAGCGAAATGAAGCAAACACTTTTTTCTTGACCTATTAAAATTCTTCTTTCACTTCTACTCAGGAGAAAACCTCTCCTCCTTTTTCAATTGTTCCTTTCTGAAGCGACCTCAAAGTTCCCCTCCCCACTTCGGTCTACATGTCTATACAAAGCTCGAGGAGGCCAGGAATGAGGAGTTCGAAGAATCCAGGCTGCGGACAGCGTCCGGGCCCCTTTACTCCTGCTCCCGGAGAGTCAATGCTAGTCAGTCGGATCCTCTGCCGGGACTGGAGAGGGGCAGGGTCAGTGAGCGATGAGCGTGAACCCCGCAATGGGACCTGATATTGGGGGTTTGGGGTTCCAGATCCTGTTGTCATGAGGCCACGTGAGGACACCCACACCTCGCATCTCCCTGAATCTTAACGAAGTAATATTCCAGATAAATCAGAACGAAAAGCCAAAGAATGGCTATCCCAGGTATTAGAACCAATGAGGCCAAAACAGATATGACCCTCTTCCTTCCCCCTCAAGTTGTCTCCATATTTCCCCGAGCTCTCTGCCCAGGTTTAGTCCACCTAAATCTCATTGGTTAATCTGACCACCCTCACCCGTCCTGTCCCTTCCCCACCCCCGTCCCGTCCCCCCACCCCCCCCACCCCGCCTTTCGAGCTTTCTCAGCAGCACCAGGGCCAGAGACATCATTGACATCAACGCGGTGACGTCACTGGCTGTAGAATTTGTTCTGTCTGATAAACAGCTTGTCCTATTCTCCCCCTGTCTCGTCGGCTAGGCCTTTCTTCCGATCTCTTTCAGAGCCAGAGAAAAGTTGCTCTCCAGCCCTCACCTCTGGATCAGACTTTTAGGGACGAATGTCCCAAGATTGCATCAACAGGAGCAAAGTAGAAAAATACCCCTCCACACGAACTCTTGCCCTTTCCCCCTTCCTCCCCAAGTGGGGCCTCTCCCGAAATTTTCGGTTGCCTCTCTAGAAGCAATGAGATTGCCCTGGAAGGCTATTGGGAATCGGGAGATCTGGGGACCAGTTCTGGCTCTGGCACTTGCCAGCTATGATAAAGAAGCTTCATCTTCTGATCTCCAGTTTCCTCGTTTCTAAAATGGAGGCAGTAATACCTGCGCTGCCTAACTCCAAGAGTCTTTGTAAGGAACGAAGAACTGCCCTCCGAGAAGGCCCCAAACTCGAAAGTAGCCATTTGACTTCTGTCTCTGGGTCTGTTTCTCCAGCCAGCCTCCACTGCTCCTGCCTCTTGTGCTTCTGTCAGTGTTCTTGTATCTGTTCAAACCTAGGCCTGAGCTCCAGTAAATTTGCACTAAGGACTTGCCCTTTGTCTAAATTTTGCCACACATATCTTTTCTATCCCCAGTTCATGAGTGCTTCCCAGTCAGAGCTAGCTCTTTCGGGTGTGCCCTCACCCCTCAGACAGACTCGCCCCTCCCAGCATCCCTGGTCTCTTAGTTCGGCTGGTTCTCGAACCAGAACACTCACCTTTCTGCACTGCGGGGCTCAGCGGCCCCCAGCCACTCTTTCCTTCTTTGAAAAGACTCTCCCCAACAGGATCTGAATGGGAAAGAGAAGCTGTTTAGGGTCTTCTTGGGAGCAGATAGAGGAGCTAGGAGAAGGGAGGGCCAAAAGGACCAGAGGGGACACCTGAGGTTGTAAGGGCTTCGACTTCATTCGGGCTTACAAGGGTTCTGAGAAAATGTGAGAGCACAGTGGGTGTGGGGAGAAAATCAGGAACCAGACGCAAGAAAACCAAGAGGGAAGGGGTCATATAGGGAGGAGACTATGTGGACAGAAGACTTGAGGAGGAAAAGAAAGAAAGAACATCGAAGGGGCAAGGGACATAGGGTGAAGACTCTAAAGTGCAGAGGTTGTTGGGAGGATATCCAAGGGCGTAGGGGGTGTGGGGAAGGAACTTAGGGAGGAATGTAGGCTCTCTAGGAGGAGACCAGAGGATTCCGGGACCCTAGAGAAGCAGACGCTCCTCAAAGCGCAGAGCCGAGGTACTGGGGTGGCAGAACAGGGTGTGGCAGGTACACTGGCCCAGGCCTCCAACGCTCCCTCTGCCCCGCAGCCCGGCCAGCTTTGCTCCTTCTCCCCCAGATCCTGCGGTGGCGCGGCGCGGCGCTGAGAGGAGCTGAGTGCCTCAGTGGAGCCCAAGTCAGGAAACGCGTCCAGGAAAAAGGAAATCCGCTTTCCGACCGAGCTGGCGGGTTCCTTATATAGGGGGTGCTGGGGCCCAGAGAACCGACCAGGAGCCGGAGAGAGAGACGGCAGTCGAGACAGGGAAAGGGAGCCCCGACACTCAAAAGGAAAGAGCGTCAATGATTCGATTTGCGCAGCCCCAGGGATTAAAAAGCGGACCAGGAACCTCAGTGGAGAGGATGGAGCATTTAAGTCTGACAGAAAGGTAGAAGGATAAAAGAAAGGTGAGGAAAGGCCGGTGCGGTTGATCCTAGGGGTGGGGGTGTGTCAGGTTCCTCTGAGTTTTCGTTCCCACAGTACACAGCTCTTCAGCCCTCTGTCCTTGATCCCCCAGCCTTCAGCCTTTGAACCTCCCAATCCGCCGTCCCCCCCCCTCGTCCCATCCATCCTCAAGACCCCTGGATCCCCAGACCCAGTTCCTCACCCAATAAGACCACAATCTCCTAGTCCTTCAACCCTCTCCCCCTACACTGCTCCCCAAGCACCCATAGTCCCGAAAATCCCAGGCCCCTGGCCCTGTGCCTCCTCCCAGCCGCTTTCCCCAGCCGGACCCTTCAGGTCACCTGGCAGGTACATGTTCAGCAGCAGGGGCTGGGAGGCGCCGCTCTGTCTCATCGCCGCCTCGGAACTGGGAGGTGGGAGGTGGGTGTAGGGGGGCCGGTCCGGCCAGGGGCGGGGGAGGGCAGGCACTGCGCTCCGGGGCCCCCGAGACCCTCCAGAGGCCGCCGCCGCCGCCGCCTTCACCCAGGAGGAGGAGATGGAGCTAGGCCTAGCCCGGCCGAGGGGAGGGGGCACCCTGGGGTGCGGGGGGGGGGTTGGGAGGCCTGGCGGTCTAGGAGGCTGGAGGGAGGGCCTGGGGCGGTGCTCACACAGGGGCTTCCTGGAGACCCGCCCCCAGCCCCCCTATTCTCCTGTCCCCCTTCCCGCGTCTCGGGCCGAGGCCGCAATTTCCTTTTTAATTAAAGTGCTGCCGCCTCGGAACCCCCCCCTCCCCTCTTATCGGCCCCATCGCAATAAAGTCCCTGCTGTCGAGCGCAGCCGAGCAGCGCCCCCTGCCCCCCGCATCCTCCCCCCGCCCCTTACCGTGACCAAGTAGACACATTGGGAGGCCAGGAGGAAATGGGGGACAGAGGGGCAGGGAAGACTTGGGCTCGGATGGGCTGGGCCGAGCTAGCGGGGAACGGGGGTGCAGGGACCCATTTTCCGCCTTCTTGAGTCTTTGCAAACAGTGAGTTTAGAGGAAAGCCAGAGAGACTGGGAGGGCCAGGATTAGGGGTACAGGGTTCAATTTGACAAGGGGCCCCATTCCCACTCTTTTCCCCCAAATTCCCAGCTTCGCTTTCCCCCAAAGTCTCAAATCCCCTTGTATTCACCGTTCCTTTCCCCCTCCTCCCCTTCATTCTCTTCCTTTCCCCTCCTATCCCCTCCCTTCTCTTCCCTCCCTCCCGTCTCCTGGCTGCGTTATCTCCATCTTCACTTTTAAATTTCCGCTTCCCTCCCTCTCCCCAGCGCTCCCTCTCTCCCGTCTCTCCGCTCCCAGCCCGATCTGCCGCTCCCCTTATCTCCTCCCCGCCTCCCTTCATACCCCCCCCCCCCCCCCCCAGCTCTTCCTCTTTCTTCCTCATGGACCCATAGAATATTAGTCTAGAAGGGACCTTAAAGGTCATCTAGTCCAGCCTCCCTCCTCTTCCCCTCTTTCAAATTCTCTCCTTTCCTTTTCTTCTTCATCCCCATCCCCTCTTTTCTTTTCTCCTTTTCTCTCTCTCTTTCCTTTCCTTGTCTCTGTATCTCATCCAACTCTGCCCTTTCTCCTGTCTCTGTTCTCACTTTTCCTGTACCTGTCACGGCCTCCATCTCCCTCCCTATTTTCTTATTTCTTTGTTTTTCTGTTTTCTGTCATTGTCTAATATTTATTCCTGTCTTTCTGTCTGCTTCTAGTTTTTCCTCATTTCCTGACTCTCTGCAGCACTCTGTCAGCATTTTTCTCTGTTTTCTATCCTTTCTAACCTCTCTTTTCCTCATTTTTTCTCTTCCCTCATGCCCTCTCCATTTTTCTCTTTCCTGGCCATCTTCTATCACCCTCTCACTTTTTAACTACCTCCCTCATCTCGCTTTCTCCCTTTTCTTCTTTTTCCATCTCCATCTCTCCCTCCCTTTCGCCCTTCTCCTTCCCTCTTTCTGCCTTTCTCCTCTCTCCTCTCTCTGCCTTTCTTCTTCTTCTTCTTCTTCTTCTTCTTCTTCTTCTTCTTCTTCTTCTCTCTCTCTCTCTCTCTCTCTCTCTCTCTCTCTCTCTCTCTCTCTCTCTCTCTCTCTCTCTCCCCCCCCTCCCTCCTCTCTTTCCCTTTCTTATATACCCTCTCTTTTTCTCCCCATCCCAATCTTTCCTCCCTACTGTATCAAGTAAATATCACTGGGCATCCACCTCTGCGGATGGAGTGTGGGTCCTGTTCACCCTCCACTCTAGAGTCACCGAAGACATATACACAGTAGTTTTCGATCTCCACCCTGGGCGTTTAGGGATTTGGGGAGACCTGGCAGTGGTTTACCCAGACTTAATGTCTCCCAGTCAGGGATCTCAAACCTCATTTATTTCGTTTTAGCAACTTGTACACAGAAAGGAGAAAATACCAGAAGGAATGGACATTAAAACTAGGGACAAAATAAAGGCCCTTTGGCAGGCTTTGCATCCCACCCCCCACCCCCAGGCCGCTTCCACTTCTGTCCTGTTCTTCCTCCTTCCCCAAAAGCTCTTGGGAGGACTGAGAATAGAGAGGCTGGTGACGAGTGAGCACCACTCGCTGAGAGAGCGCAGCACCCATTCCTCTCCAAATGCGATTTCCTTTGGGTCAATCCCCAAAGGCCAGGACTGTGGGAAGACAAAATATATGCCCTCTCCCTCGCCTTGTGCTCGCCTTCTTCTCTAGGATGACACGCTCTCTCAGCGTCCTGAGTCTTCGTAAAGCCCTACCGGCAGCTGAAAACCAGGGGAGAGCACTGAGTACCGGGAAGAGCTGAAATATTGGCAGAAAGAATCGGAGGAGCCCTGAGGCAGGAGCAGGAATGGGGTGCGGGTCGGTGGGGTAGACCCGTGTCTAAGAAAAGCCTCTAACCTCCTGCGAGATCCCGAGGAGAAAAAAATCTGAGTATAAGGGAGAGGCAGTAGTAAGTAGTGTGGGGAGGCTCTGGAGAATCATCCAGTTTCATGGAGGATTTTCTGGAGGCGTGGAGGGGGAAGGTGGAGGCGGGGAATTTAGGACACAAGGTGAGGAACTCCACTCCTTGGGTTATTATGTGGCTCTAATCTTTGGGGTCGTGAGGTAATTGGACCTTGGGCCTGAGGATCTCAGTCTCTGGCTTCCCCAAGTCCAGCAAAGAGATTGGAGGCTTAGAGCCAGAACACAGGGGTGGAGAGGGTGGCAGTAGGGACCCAGGTCCCCTTTCTCTCCAGCTCTCTCCCCTATCCCAAGTGCCTTGAAGCCAGAGATCTCTCCCAATCTATCTGAGCAGAAGCCAAAGTATTCCTTTGGGGATGGAATTGGTTGGGGGAGGGAACGAATCTCTGGGTGGGGAGGGCCCTAGAAGAAGTAACACTGGACTTAGTCTTGGGAAGGAGAGGGGGCAGGATCTCACCATCTTCAGGTTTAGACAGGACCACTGAGTCAGAAAAGGGCAGGATGCCTCTAAAGTCAAAAGTAACTTGAGAGGTAACCTAGTACTGAGGTCCAGCCCTTGGAGGGACAATGATTCTCTCCTTTCTGGCAGTCATGGGAAAATCACTTCTAACCACTATTACCACTATTACCAGTCTCTGCTCTTTTCCAGCTCAGGGAAATTGAATGGAGATGTAAGACTGGAGGATTGTCAGAACTCCTGGTGTGGTATTTCTTGACAGCCTGGCACTGCTATCCAACCACAATCCTAGACCAGTCTGAGTTCAAGAGAGTGGATCCTGGATACCTCCCCCCCACTCCCATAACCCATGTAAGTGGGTGGCCTGGCTGATCCTGTCTCCTTCAGACCTAAGCCTCATCCCTTGAGGGGGAAGATAATGTGGCTGGTCCCTATTACTAGGGATGCTGGGAGGACGCATGATCCCCAGAAATCTAGTCAACCAAGTCACAGAACAAAGATGCATGGAAGAGCCAAAGAAGCCCAGAAGATTGAGGGGAGCCTAAACCCTTTGGTGCTCAACAAGGGTCCAGTCAGAGGAAATCCAAGCACAGAGCACTGTGTCTGAGATCTGGCAATGGCCAGAATGCCAGAGCTTCAAAGAATACTAAGTTTTAGATAATCTAGTGGACAACGATAGGGGGCTGAACTCTCAGTTCCTTAGGAACTCCCTAATTGAAGAAACTCTAGCTACCAATGCAAGTTGGTACTTTCTTTGCAACTTTTAGTCTCAGGGGATTGCCTAGATGTGAGGAGGTTGAGTGACTTGCCCAGAATCACATAGCTGCTATTTCTCAGAGGCCTGCATAGCTTAGAGAAGGGGTATGAACCCAGGTCTCCCGGTTTCCAAGGCCAACTGTCACTTAGTATACCATAATCTTTGACAAAGGCAGAACTGAAAGTTAGGTATCCTGACACCCAATTCATCTCAACCTTAGCACAATGGGAAAATTCTGCTAATTAATGTCTGTCATAGGTTGCTCTCCATTTGCCCCTGCCCTCCACATTTGTCTCTCTCCAAACCACATTTTACTTGACCAAAGTTCTCCACATGCATTACAAATGGGGAAAGGTCTTGACTGAGATAACTGTCCAAGATATTTTCCTTTTGATACCCCCCAGAACTCTGCTTGCTGCTTATCCCATATCCTCTGAAAAGATACCGTATTTGTTGCTACCACAACTCTCTCCTACCCCCAACAAGTCTAGGTCTCCTTTGGACTGATAAATTATTCCTTGTCAGTAATACCAAGGTTTCTGGGTAGGGGGGAGGGAAGATAGAGAGAAAGGAACTTAGGGCCCTCCTGCCACCATTTCTACCTTGCCTCCTTGGTGCTACCCTATTCTTCTAGATGGCACAGTGGAGAGAGTGTTGGGCTTGGTGTCAGGAAAAATTGAGTTCATATCTGGTCTCAGACACTTCCTACATGTGTAACCTTGAGCAAGTCACTTAACCTCAGTTTCCTCACCTGTATTATGGGAATAATAGTAGCACCTACAAAGAAGGATTGTGAGGATCAAATGAGAATTACTTAGACTAGTACCTGGTACATGTAGGGGCTTAATGAATGTTTATTGATTGGTCAGTTATGTTGTGGTACCCAGTCTTTTCTGTGTCCAGAATCATAGAATTGGAAGGGAATTCAGAGAAGGGAGGCCTGAGATCTGTTTTTGAAGGGCTGTTACATAGAATAGCTATTAGGCTTGTCCTTCTTGTCCACAGGGTATAGAACTAGGAGCAGCAACTGTAAGCTGTGAAGGCAGATTCAGCTCCACATAAGGCAAACTTTCATAACAATCAGAACCATCTCAAAATAGAATGGGCTGCCAAAGGAGGGAGTGTGATCACCTTTATTAAAGGATTTTCAAGGAAAGACTCCATGACTGCTAGTGGGGTATTTTATACAGACAATTCTTAAACAGTATTTTATTTTTTCTAATTACATGTAAAGACAATTTTTAATATTCATTTAAAAAAAATTTTTGAGTCCCAAAGTTTCTCTCTCCCTTCCCTTCCCCTCCCCTCCAAGATGGTAAGCAATTTGGTACAGGTTATATAAGTGCAATCATATAAACAAATTTCCATATTAGTCATGTTGTGAGAGAAGAAACAGATCAAGAGGAAAAAAAACACAAAAAATAAGGAAAGTGAAAATAGTATGCTTCCATCTGCATTCGGACTCCGTAAGTTCTTTCTCTGGATGTGAATAGCATTTTCCATTATGAGTCCTTCTATCCAGACAATTCTTATTCATGCATGCTATGGGCTAAAGCATTAGTGTCAAGGAGACCACTAAATCATACATAAGGATCTCTGCAGGCTGCAATATGGACTTAGAAAGACACATTAACATTATGTTTTGTTGTATTTTTATTTTGTTAAATATTTCCCAATTTCTTTTTACTCTGGTTCAGGTCTCTGGGGAGTGTTGTGGTGTGGGGAGTATCTGAACTAAGACAACCCCTATGTTTCCTTTCCACTGAGATTCTGTAATTGAATCAGCCTCCTATCCAAGGCTGGAAAAATAATAGCTAGCAATCCTATAGTGCTTCAAGGTTTACAAAGGTTTACATGTATCATCTCATTTGAGCCAAACATTGACTCTTTGAGATAAGAGCTATAGGTATTATTATCTCCATTTTACAAATGAGGAAACTGAGGCTCAGATATTCCTGATTATAAATCTACCATGATCTCCACTTCTCATGCTATCCCTCAGAAATCTTCTTGATGATATAACCCACAAGTCATATTGTAGAGCCTCTGCTTGCAACCCTCTGGTGCTGAAGAACTCACTATATCACAAAGTAGCTCATGCCACTTTTGGAAGCTCTAATTATTCATCAGGGATGGCAATCTCTTTGAAATGGGGCCCAGATCACTTACTCCTGTCCTTAGGATCATTAATTTAAAACCAGAAGGGTCTTGATAGGTCATTTTAGTCCAACCTCTAATTTTACAAAGGAGAAAACAGACCCACAGAGGGAAATGACTTGCCCATGATCAGATAGTGAGTAGCAGATACAATATTCAAACTCAGGCTTTCCAACTCCTAATCCACTGCTCTTTACATCACAGTGCCACTCTTCTGGAATCTGGATGGGAGGTGAGAATCCAAGAATCTTCCAGCCACATCCTACAAATTAGTCATTCTGCAGATTTTAAAAGTTTACTTCCTTAAAATTCTAATACTCCCTTGGAAAGTTAGCCTAATAGACAGCTGGTTTTAGAGTCAGGAAGACCTGAGTTCAAGTTCCACCATTAACCCATGCTGACTGGGTCACCCCAGGCAATTCACTTAACTTGTAAGTGGTCCCCCTCCAAAAAAACCCCAACATATGACTCAAAGTTGTAAAGCAGATGTGTTGCAATTGATCTGTATTAGTGAAGGAAGGTTCCTTGCTGGGAGTTCCAGATCAACTCATAGATCAGATCCTTAACATGGTTAGCATAGAACAACTCTGAGAAGGTCAGGCCTTGGGGTGGGGTGGAGAATTCCTAGTCAAAATACACTGGTCATGTGGGATTCTAGGTTCTTCTGGACACTAGAAATCATAGCTCTGGGCCCAAATATACTACTGTCCAGATCCTAACAACAAATGGTTCAATTAAGAGTCTTGGGGAGATTCCACTCTCTAATTGTAGTTAGGGAGCACAGTGGATAGAGCACTAGACTTGGAGCAAGGAAGACTGGAGTTCTAATACAACCTCAGACACTTAACTAGCTGTGTGACCCTGGGCAAGTCACTTAAACTCTGTTTTTCTCAGTTCCCTCATATGTAAAATGGTGATAATAAAATAATCTGCTTCCCACCTGGTTGTAATGGGTATATAATGAGGCAACATTTATAAAGCATTGTGCAAATCTCAAAGCACTGTATGAATGCTAACTATTATTAACAGGTAATTTTTCTTAGGGAGGTGGCAGCTACAACTGCCCTAGTTTGCAAATCCTCTCCTGGTATATTTAAGATCTCAGAATGTACTCTACAAACATCATTTCATGTGAGCTGAACATCAGCTTCATTTTATCTATACTATCTCCATTTTGCAAATGAGGAGTTTGAGGCTCAGAGAGATTGAGTTATTTGCCTACAGTGACAAAATCAGATTCTGTAGGCCTGTCTTTCCAGGTCCCCTGAGTGGGGTATCCTGAATCAAAGGAAGGGAAATATGAATTTATTAAGCACCTACTGTGTGCCAGGCATTCTTCTAAGTACTTTACAAATATCTCATTTGATCCTTACAACAACCCTGTGAGGTAGGTGCTGTTATTAACTCCATTTTACAGTTGGGGAAACTGAGACAAAAGTGATTTTCCCAGGGTCACACAGATAGGAAGTGTCTGAAGTCTGATTTGAATTCAGGCTTTCCTGATTCCAGGCCCAGCACTCTTTCCGCTGCAGCACTTAACTGCCTCAGTACCAAATTACAGAGACTGGGATGCCTGGGTTCCTAAAAGACTGACACTATTTCCCAGTTCCTTCTCTTCCTATCCTTTGGCTCTCCTTTCCAAAAGGGAATGCCATTGCATGTTGTCTAGAAAAACAAGCATAAGAAAACTGTTGAAATTCAGGGAAGAAGTGGTTGTGTATTTGAGTGGAAGGTGGTGGGATGAAGGCAGAGGGTTCAGAACATGATCTGAGAACCAGAGTGGAGCCAGAGTAAACCAGGAATTGACACCTCCTTGATCTTAACTCAGAAAGTGCCTATGATTGACTATAGTGTAATGGGAATTGTAAGGAGTTCCCTACCTACTCATGTTTCCTCTGACACTCCAGTCATTCTCAGACAAGAGCTCACAGGATAGGTGAAGTCATATTCTATAGACAAAGAAAAATACGGGGGCATGTGAGGCCAGACAGGCTTCAAAATGCCACAGAGGAGAAAACTGGGAGTCAAGTAGTAAATAATAAATTTCTGATCTTTGAAGGAATATTATAATAATGGGAGAGTAAGTATTCACTTCTCATCTCCCTGGCATACAGGGTCAGGCTAGAAAAGTTTGCTGGTATCACAGCAAGAAGAAATAAAGAGACAGCAGGAGGAAATTCCTGACAGAAAGCTGAGGGACATGTTAAAAGAGACTGAGGAAAGTTATTAAATCTTTTCTATTTGAAAAATCTTTGTCAGGCAGAATGGGAGGGGGTAGATAGAAGGGATGGAGGCCATTGTATATGGAGAAAGACAAATGAATGAGGTGAACTAACTCTATGGGTGGACAGGGAGAATGAGGACAGGCCCTGAGGTTCGAAGTGTCTTGTCCCTACTGAAACTTCCAGATGATGCAGAGAAATGTGAATGGGTGAGGCAAATTCAGTGCCTTTATTGATGGTTCTGGGTCCAGATGTATCAGATGCTCATGGAGACCCTGTAATGGGGGCAAATACAGCCAAATCTAGTGCTGGACTCTTCGGATGGATTGCAGCTGATTGGTATGGGCCTGGGTACCAAACTCGCTGTATTTTCGAAACTCTCCACTATGCCGGTCCTGTTCCAACACATACTGGTAGCCCCGGAAGCCAGGATATTGGTAGCCTACCCACCTAGGAACATGGAGAAAAAGGAATGGGTCACAAAGGGTCTTTGGCATCTTCCTCCACGCCATCTGTGCTGGGCATCTATGGACACCATATTTCCCTCCCTTGTGGGAGCCATCATCCTTACTGGTCCTTACTTCTTTGTTCTCCCTGTCCTCCCTTGCCTATCATCTTTGCCCAGTTTCCTGACTCCAAGTACTACATTTCCTGATCACTTCTCCTTAGTGCCCTATTTCTCTGTCCTCCTTTCCCCATCACCTTTTTTCAGTTCTTTATCTCCATGATCATCCTTCCCTATCACCCCTTCCTGGTCCCAGTTTTCCTGTTCCCCCTTTTCCATCATGCATCCCTAGACTCCATCTCTCAAATCCCTTTCTTGTTGCCCTCCTAATTACTGTCTCTTTCTCCATCCATTTCCCTTGTCTTCTGCTTCCCACCAACCCCTTTCATTCAGTTCCCCACCCCAGTCCCCAGCACTCACGCTCCTGAGGTGACTTTGAGGGAGCCCACATCCTTGCTGGCCCAGCCCATGGCAGGCAGGGATGGATAGTCATCACTCAACTCAAACTTGCAGCCCTGGAAGTTTTCACCCTCATAAAGGGTCACTCGGCTGTCACTGTGATTCTGAGGGCCCAAAGAGAAGGTGGAAGGGAGGTTGAGAAGGCAGATGCCTCTTCTACCCTCCTCAGAAAGGTGGCACTAATCCTCCCTCCTGCCATAACAAGCAAACTAACACATACATAGACATATACACTTCCATTTCTCTCCCTCAACCCATGTACAACTGCACCCAGGGAGCGATGAGAAGAGTCTAGTCAATTTCCTAATTCTACATTTCAAGCCTCCAGGACAAGATTAAGGCCTGGGTCTCTTAGTTGAACCCTTCTTTCATGGACTTTATGAGGTGTGGATGCTGGGGGTTATTCTGAGGATAACAAGCATATCAGAGCCGCAAAGGATTTCTCCAACTTCTCTATCCCTATTGATGAAACTACCATTCTGGGGTAGCTAGGTGGCAAAGTAGAGATAGCACTAGCCCTGAAGTCAGGAAGATCTGAGGTCAAATCTAACCTCAGACACTTGACATTTACTAGCTGTGTGACTCTGGACAAGTCACTTAACCCTGTTCCTCACCAAAAGAAAAAAAAAAAAAGAAACTATCATTCTCCCAGTGTCTCAGGCTTCTAAGCTAAAGTCATCTTTGCCTCTTCTCTCTCACTTTTCAAACCTATTCAACAGGCAAGTCCTGATTTTTCTACCTCTGAGATATCACTGGAATCTGGCCTTTCATTTACACTCCTGTCAAACACCTGGTTAAGTTTATCTCTTCTCCCCCAGACTTGTAACAACCCCTTATCTGGTCTTCCTGCTTCCTATTCCAGCTCTCACATTCTCTTTCCAATGACCCAAGACTCTTCTATTTAAAACTCTTCAGTGGTTTCCATTGTTTACTGCATAAAGTATAAATTCTGACTCTGCTATTCAAAGCTCTCTGTAATAATGATCGTAACAATAATTGGCATTTATATAGTGCTTTAAGGTATGCAAAACACTTTATAAATATTGTCTCACTGTTCAGCCTTATCTCAGACTGCTCTTTTTCAGCTAAGCATGAGCCAGGCTAGACTAGGCTTTTTTCAGTCCCTCACTTTCAGCTCACAATTTCCATTATGCTCATCTTTGCCCACTCTTTATATGCCTAGAAGGGATTAATATCACTCCATCTTTATTTGTTGAAGTCCCTCTCCTTTTCAAGGCCCAAATTGGATTCCACCTTCTTCATAAAGCCTTCCTGGAACCCTTAGTGAAAGTGATCTTGCCCTCCCCAAATTTTGAATAGCACTTTTCCTGGACCTCTCATTTGCATTTATCTAATTCTCCCTCTTATAATAGTCATTTGTATATTTGTTCTCCCTCCCAGTAAAGTTTAAGTTCCTCAAGACCAGGGTCTGTGTTACATCCACCTCTAGATGTCCAGCCACATCTAGCATGGTGTTTTACACGCAGAAGATGACTTCAAATGCAATCAAGGAAACTAAGACTTGGGTAGGTGAGGTAACTTAACAGGAATGAATAGCACCCACAGGGGAAAGAGCACTAGGTTTCAATGAAGTCCAAAGACCTGGGTTCCAATATTAGCCCTGCTGTTTACTTGGGCGCTTTGCCTCACCTTTCTCAGTTTTCTCATTGGTAAAGGGTTGGAGTTGCCCTAAATGGGTTCTAAGATTCCTTCCAACTTTAGATCCTGTAGCCCATGAAAGTCTGTCCACAGTCTAGAGTTCTTCCCCATCCCTATTGAATTGACTCTCAAAGCATAAGGGAAGGAAGTCATCAGAGATAGATAGCACTGCACTCTCAGCATCTCCTTCTTTGCTTTTCCTCTGTCTCCTTCCCCTCCCCCTCCAATTCCACAGCCCTATATTCATTAAAATCAACATATCCAACAAAGAAATTCAACATATATAGAAGACTGGCCTTCTGGTAATTGTCTTTTGACTCCAATCCTAACCCTGTTCGCTAATCCTCACCCACCACCACACACACTCTAACCCTGATTTTTACTGCATTTTTGACCACACCTCTAATCTAAATCGAGCCTTATTTTGCCCTCCTCACAATACCCTAAGTGAAGCCCCGGGGGGTGACCACTCTCTACCCCCCTCCCAAACCAGTCAAAGCTACTCCAGGTCATTCTGCTTAGAACCTTGGGGTCTGAGGGCACCTTGGGATGCAGGGAGCAGGGTACTTGTCTGGGTGCAGTAGGGGGAGGTGCTTGTAATAGGTTCTTAGAGCTGGAGCTCCCGGGCAGCTGCGGTGGAGTAGGGGTTTGGGGGGACGGGACTCACAGCGCAGAGCAGAGGCCGGAAGGAAAGAAGCTGGTCGGTTCGATAACCGCTGCTGCCGCTCCACGCAGTAGACCGAGGATAGTCGCCCTTCTCTAGGATGAACTGCTGGCCCTGGAAATCCGGGTACTCGAAGCCCACCCATCTGGGAGAGGATGTGGGGGAGGAGTTGCTACTCTCTCCAGCACCACCCCATCGCCTCCCATAGAGCAGGGAGCTTGGCAGGACCCAAACCCTTTCCCTCTTTTGTAACGACTACTCCTGACTGAGAATGAGATTTCAGGTCCTACCAGCAGTGAGTCTGACTATGCTACTTTCCCGAAAGACCTTTGGGAGTGGCCCGATTTCATTTCTGGGTCCTAAGAGTCTAGGCTTTAAAGGTTTGGCGTTTGGAGTCAGGATCTCCGAGTTTGGGACCTAGGTAAGTAGTTCGGGGGGGGAGAATATCAGGGGTTTTTTGGGTGGGGGCTGGGAGGATGAAGAATGGGGTGACTCACGCGCCGCTTTCCACCTTGACAGAGCGCACCCTGCGAAAGCCGCTAAGCTCTCGGATGCTGGAACAGTCGCTCATGAGCTCACAGCGGCGGCCCTGGAAATTTTCTTCCTCCCACAGAGTGAGGCGGGCTGGGCTTGAGCCCTGGGACAGGGTGCCGCTCATGCTACCTGCAACGAGATGGACAAACTCCTGGCTTAGGCATCAGCGTGTAGGCGCCTGGTTTCCTGGAGCTATCCGATGTCCAGCCTGGGATCAGAGGCAGGCGGGATCGCGGGCCTCAAGAGGTTCTCTTGTACGGCGGATACATCTGCCACCTTCACTCTGAACTATCCCTGTAACTTCCTAGACTAGGAATTCCCCCGAGCTGCGGCTTCTTCTCGGGATGCAGCCCCCAAAGGGTCAGGAAGGAGACAGCTGAAAATGAGGTCTTTGGGGTTGGTCCATCGACCAAAGTGAATTGAGGCTGGGGGGGGGTATGGTGGAGAGGAAGGACGGACAGGCTCTCCTTATTTTCAATGCCTTTCCCAGCCCCCGATTTCTCTTCAGATTCTCGTCTTCCCGTCCTAAGTCCTTCAGCCCCTGGATGCCTAGTACTCACAGGGTGGACTCAGGCAACTCTGGGGCTGTTGACAAGTTGGGTGCTCGACCGTGAGAGGCTGACATTGGGAAAGGGCCTTTATAGTCCTCCCTCTGTAGCCCCCAGGCCCAGCTGGGACAGCTGAGCTGAGTCAGCGGGCAGGTTGCTGTCTAGTCCTGTTAGTCGCCCCAGGAAACAAGAAGCTAGCAGGCCCTCCAGCCCTGGCCCGGCTCCCACCCACGCCTGACCCCCAACCCCTCGGCAGAATGGAAAGTGCTGAGCCACCTGTCCAGGCACAATAGCTAGAAGCTGACACTGTGGTTCTTTTCTTCCTGAACAGTGGAGATGGAGATAGGGGCAGTCAGAGGTCATCTTAGTCAGCCCCCTGCCTCCTAACACAACCCACAAGCCCTGGCCCAGGCCAGACATATATACTGAAACATACTTAAGCTGTTCCTTTACCATTCTCTCTCTCTTTCTCTCCTTGAATCTGTCTGATTTTCTCTCTCTGTCTTACACACACACACACACACACACACACACACACACACACACACACTCTCACACACTCCTTTCCCTGCTTCTTCCTAATGCCTAATCTCCAGTCCTAGTACCCAGTTTTTCAAAGGCTCTTTGAATAAAGCTACATCCAAGATTGGTTACTGAGTCTACTATTCTTTGCTTTCTCTTGTCCAAACCAGCTCGAGGTAATGCTTATCCTAGTTTCAGCTTCAAGAGCCTTGGCTTCTCAATATCATTTCCTGAAGTTTTCCAGTAAGAGTCAGAGGGTCAGTCTGTTCGGTATGAAAAGTCCCTTCCTCTCTTTCCCAGGAGGTTTTGAAAAGGAGCCTCGTGAAGTCCAGTCTGGGTTTTTAATGTGACTGGTGGTTGGAGGGAAGTACTGGAGGGTGGAAGTAATGCTTCGTAACCCTGAAAAGTAGTTGGTTTGGTGTGAAACCTGACCCTGCCTGCCCAGGGAGTTAAGTGGAGTTAGAAGGCCACTCATGCAATCCTCAGGAGAGAAAGTTCAAGAAGAAAGGACTAAAGAGGCAAATACTTTAAGGATTAGCTAAGCCCTATCAGGGAGTTAAGTTAGGACCAATTTAAGAATTAGGCCAATGGGATGTGGTGAAAAGAGTATTAAAAAGCCTGGGTTCTATTGCTGGATACTGTTATCTTCCAGTAACTCCACATATGACCAAGCCACTTTGCCTAGATGGATCTTAGTTTCCTTATCTGTTAAAGGAGGACATTGAACCAGATGATTTATGAAGTTTCTATCTCTAATAATCCCTGAATCTCTAAGTGGACATAATTAAGTTGTTGCTGTTGTTTGTCCTTAATTCTTGAAGGGGACCAAGACATCAGGAAGATGATGCCTTGACTTGCAAGTTAATTGGATTTAAGTTGTGCGAGGTCACCAGTCTCACTTTCTCTTCCAGAGCCATCTGGGTCCAGTGGCAAGAAATAGATCAAGATGACTGAAGATGGCCCCCAGACATAACTAGGACCAATAGGTTGAGGAAGTGAGGAAGATTTCATTTTAGTGTGAGAAAGAATGTTCTCACTGAGAAAAAAAAAGAAATTTACATGATAACTTTATTATATATTTAAAAAGAATAGCAAGTTGTACATAATGAATTTGCAGTTTCATGCACAATCATCTTTTTTGTTATATTATGTTGTGGAAATGCTTGTTTTATTCCTAGCTTAAAAATACAATAAATATATGAATTAATTAATAAAAAGAAGGGCAGTGGGCCCTCCATCTCCTCAGGTTTTCAAGCAGAGGTTCTATAACTGTTTTAGAGTTTATGGAAACCAGCTTGGTTAAAGTACATCTATTTTTAAAAACTGTCGTTTTCCTGTTGCCTAAGTACACTGCTACCATCTCCTTCCCTTTTCCCCCAAATTGTATATTTCTGTTCGGGGAAGATGCTGTTCAGCTGTTAAAACCAACTTATTCTAAGTGACCCTTAGCCTTTAAGTTTATGTCCCTCCTCAATGTGTGTAACTGGAAGTTTAAATTCAAACATTGGGGAAATATCTAGACCTCAGTGATATCCTGACCTCATGAGTACTTCAAGCTTTCTTTTCTTACCTGCTGAAGCACAGAAGATGCTTTGATTCATTGAGCAGGTGGAATCCTCAGAAAGAAAGTTATTTTTCCTAGATGGCCAACTGTTTAATAAAACTCCAGGCAATCTTACCTATTAAACAAATACGAGATTTTATTCTTTGACATGTTAAGAACATCAAGGATTGCTTCCTAACTTGCCAATGCAACATTGGGACCTCTGGACCTTTCCATTGACCCTACAGCCAAACTCTTCTATATGTTGTCTCCACTAGTTAACTCTTTGAGAGCCAGGACTGTATAGGTGTTCTATTTGTACTTCCATGGATTAGCACAATGCTTGGCACTTAAATGCTTTTCCATTCCATTGAGTAAGCCATAAAGGGAATTCTTGTATAGGAGGGAGGTTGGATGCGAAAACCTCTAAAGTGTATTCCAATCTAGATTTTATGAATTTGTGATTTATAGCCTGAAGTTGCATAACACTTTTAACTTTTCTAATTCATTTTTAATGAATGAAAATCATTTCCCCCTCTCCTTACCTCCTCCCTCCATTGGAAAAGGGAAAAACAAAAGCAAAACCCTTGTAAAAATGTGCGTAATCAGGCAAATCGAATTCTTACATTGGCCATGTCAAAAAATATGTGTCATTTTGCATGTTCAGAATGACCTGTCAAGTGGTAGATAACATACTTCATTCTTAGTCATCTAGAATTATGGTTTATTGTATATAATTCATTTATCATTTACCATTGTGTGCTACAGTTTTCTATATGTGTCATACCCTCTGACTAGACTGCAAAATCTATGAGGGCAAGGGCAGAGGAATTTATACTTCATTTCTTCCCTTCTCTGTCCACAGTATGTCCCTAAAAAATGTTTGAGTTAAATTGAGTTCCAATATTGTATTATTTCTGTTTCTCCAAACTTTTCTCCCTGTTCTTATGAAGTAGACTTCTTGCTTGTTTCACAATCTGTTCAATTATGTGTCAGCTTTCTGAGATTAGCAGAAGAGTTGTTTGTAAAACTAACTAGGGAGACTTGGGAGGTAAGTGGTGCTCCCACACTCACTTTATCACTGCTGGTCATTGGCAGAGCTAGGGAAAACCTGCCTTTCTTCTCTATGACACACAGCTAGGTGTCTCAGTGGATAGAGTGCCAAACTTGGAGTTAAGAAGATGAGTCTTCCTGATTTCAAATCTGGCCACAGACATTTAATAGCTGTGTGACCCTGGGCAAGTCACTTAATCCTGTTTGCCTCAGTTTCCTCATTTGTAAAATGAGCTGAAGAAAGAAATGACAAACTACTCCAGTATCTTGACCAAGAAAACCTCAAATGGAATCATAAGAGTTGGACATGACTCAACAACAGTACATACATGCACATGTGCCTACATACACACATACCCAATGATCACATTCTGTCTTGTGTCTAAAACTTGTGCCATAGTTACTAAGAATTTATGATATTTCTGTGCTACTTTAGGGTTTACAAAGGCAGGTATGTGAAAGTACTTTGTGAGTTACTCTTTTCATTTTGTGGATGAGGAAATTAAGTCACAGAGAAGAGCAAGAAATGCCTGAATTGTGAAGAGAGTCATGAGTAAGACCAGGCTGAGATCCAGATTCATTTATTCAGTCTATTTTATTTGATTATATTCCATTCAATCCAATTCAGCAAGTCTCAAATTTGTGCAAGGCATTGTAGCTACAATGACGAAAATCAAATTCCCCTTTTCTTGAGGGGATGACCTTCTACTGGGGAAAACAATTTGTATGCAGATGCAAATGACATGCTGGTAAATATTTAATAATGGGCTTTCTAGGAAAAAAATGTACACATGGTGTGCTTTTAAGTTTCACTTCCATTTTTAATGTTTTCTCCATAACTTTCTTAAGTCTAGACAATCAACAATAAATCAAGCCTTTATTTGTAACATTTGCTAATTTCCAAGATATAAATGATCACATGAAAGATGAACAATCAGCTCTAGTGAGCTAGTTTGCACTTACTGCAGCATACCACTACAAATAAATTCAAAATATATTAAAAGTAAACACAAAGCAATTAGATGAAGGGGGTGATAGGACAGACTAACCACTGGGGAGATCAGAAAGGGCCTCATGAAGGAGTTGGCTCTTGAGCTGAGCCTCCAACAACTGAGGACTCTGTGAGGCAGAGTCATTTAACAAACATTTAGAAAGTATGTACTTGGGCAGAGCACTCTGCCAAGAAATGAGAGTAATACAAAATTTAGATAAGACACACAGTCCCTGCTCTCATAGAGCTTATAGACTATTAAGGAAATGAGTCACTAGCCCTGGTGACTCATTTAATGCAACATTACTGTTGCAGTTATTAATGTTGCAGTAAATGCAACTGAAAAGTGCATTGGAGAAAAGCAAAGTGCTTTAGGAGGCCCCGAAGTTTGTTATCAATGTTGGTGAGGTGGGGATCCTTCCTCTTAGCTCTAGTTTAGCAGGACAGTGACTGAGATTCATGGTGCAGAGGAGAGTAGAAGCTTTGTTGTTGTGTGTGCATTAGTGCACATGTGTGATGGGGTGGGAGGGAGAAGAAGGTTGTAAAAAGTAGGCACCAGTCAGAACTGCAGTAATCTCAGATGCAACCACTAGAGGGGGTGTAAGTGACATACTAGATGGAAATTCGGAGCTCTGTAGGGCAGAGAAGGGGAAAGGGTTGTGTGAGCCGATAGGTGCACAAGAGTATGTGGCCCAGTGTGTACATGCATCTGTGTTGTCTCTGTTCCAATGAATGTGCAACTCAGAATCCACTGGATTGTGCTGGGCTATATTTTGTGTATGTCTGGGACAGAGGGGGTGTATGCCTATAATTATGCCTGGAGAGGATGTTCCTGAGCTAAGCTACACCAATTAGGATCATGGTTTTAGAGATGGAAGGGACCTCAGAGTCCATATCACCCAAATACTTCATTTTGCAAATGGGGATAATGAAGCCAGGGAGGTTATGACTTGTCCAAGGTCACACAGGTAAATGTCAGAGGTGGGTTTTGAACTTAGGTCCTTTGTTTGCACTGTACCTACACATAGGTACTCGGTACCAAAGCTGGGAGGAAGGGGAATCAGGGTCGTGCTTTGCTTTTTCTCCTCAGAGCACCTCTATGGACTTTCTCAGGTGCAACCTATGATTATTCCCCTTAACTAGAAGTTATCCCTTCCTCCTTCAAATGTTCACAGTCTACTCTTTTTGACTTCTTCGGTGTACACACTGATCACATTCTGTTTTGTGTCCTAAAACTTGTATCAGTTATTAAGAATGACTGACATCTCTATGCTACTTGAGTGTTTACAAAGTGTTTTATCCACTAGATCCTCACAACCACCCTCTTGGGGAAAGAGGGAGCAATAGTGAAATGGTTTCCTGATCCATGGTTGGACAGCTGCCAAGGGCTGAGGGGGATGTGAATCCAGGTCTCTCCTGACACTAAGTCTAGCACCTTTTCAACCACACAGAGCTGCCTCATTACAGGATACTTCAAGGTCAGACTTCAAGATGTTTCAGACACAACAGTGCCTACCACAAGGTCAACTTCCTGATAGAGGTCTGGGTACAGCCTACCACAAGGCAACACCTCCTGCCTCCAGGCCTAGCTTCCTGTCACTCGGGGACATAATGCCATCAGACCTTTCTTACTCCTGAGGAGACCTCAATCTACTAATTACTTGCTTTCATCAGTAGAAATCTGCTTATACTCATTCCCCAATGGTTAGTATACTCATATCCCCTCATTCTCTCAATTCCAATAGATTCCAGTGATTCTAAATGCCCAGTTACCCAATTACATATCCTTCTCCCCAATGCCTGCTATTCTCATTTCCATCCTGCTACAAAGTCCCACTTCATTTCTGCCTAACCCTTCCACTGTGCTCTATGGAACTCCTACTCTATAATTAACAAACTTCCTTTCATTCTACATCTCTTTCCCTCCTCCTCCTGCTATCTTCTGGCTGAGACTTGTCTCCTTCCAGATGACTCTGCATCATTGGCCATAATTTCTCTTACACCTCCTCTCACCCCCACTTACTGGTCCCTATAGGTAGAGGAGTCAGAATTCTCTGTGCTCCCCAATGTCACTTCCAAATTCTATTACCACCATCTCTACTAACACATCTACTACCACCATGAACAACCTCTCAATCTTGAGTTTTTCTCTAACCAAAATTTTCACCCAAACCGGATCCTGTTGCTTATCATCTAATGATTCCTTGGATAATCTTCCTTCTTTCTTAATGGATTTAGGAACTATCTCATAGTCTCCATCTCTACCCAATTCCTAGCCCTGAACTAGAGGACTTCAACATTCACTTTGGTGTTCCCTCATATGCACTCATACCCCAGTTCCTCAAACTAGTCAGCTCACCTGACTTGTTCCCGTACTTCACCTCAGCTACACATAGGGATGGTCTTACCTTTTATCAAGACATCACCTGCAAGAGTTCTACTTCCTTGTTCAAGAACTCTGAAATTCTATCTAATCATAATTTTCTAATCAGTCCTTCTCTCCCTCTGCCTTACTATTCTTAAACCGATTATTCCTCATCACCATGTCCTCCAATCCCTCCTGCCCTCAGTTTTCCCAAGTCATCACCTCTGCTCTGGCTATACTCTACTCCTTTTCCAACCTTGACCCCTTAATGAACCAACTCAATTCTACATCATCCTCTACTCTTGAGTCCCTTTTTCTATTGTCCCGTTGATGCTCACACCTTCTTGGAACCACAAAATTACAGAATTTGAGAGTTGGAAGTGCCCTTGGTAGCCAACTCACACATAAACATAATCCCCATTATAAGATACCCAACAATTAGTGGTCTAATCTCTACTTGAAGAACTCCAAGGAAAGGGAAAACCACCACCTCCTGACCTCTTTTTAACTTCCATCCACTGCTTCTGGTTCTATTCTTTGGGGCCAAACGGAAGAAGTCTAATGCCTCCTCCATTTTCTTTTTTTTTAAATTTTTAAATTTTTATTTTTAGGCAATTTGGGTTAAGTGACTTGTCCAGGGTCACACAGCTAGTAAGTGTCAAGTGTTTGGTCTGAGGCCAGATTTGAACTCAGGTCCTCCTGACATTAGGGCTGGTGCTCTATCCACTGCGCCACCTAGCTGCCTCCTCCGTTTTCAAATACTTGAATCTGCCTGTATGTCTCCTTGGTCTTCTCTTCTCTATGCCCAGTTCCTTCAACCAATCCTCTTATGTCATGTACTCAAGGCTCTTCACCATACTGTTTCCATTCTCCTGGACATCAATATCCTTCTTAAACCTTGGTGCCAAGAACTGGACAAGATACTTCAGATGAGTTCTGTTGAGGTTAAAGTACAATGTGATTGTCACCTCCTTGTTTCTGGAAGTTAGGTCCTTCTTCATGCAGCCCAATATCACATTAACCTTTTTGGTTGTCACTTTGCACTGCTGGCTCCTAGTGAACTTGCAGCCCACTAAACCCCCCAGATCTCTTCAGATAGTCACACTTTGCCCATTTAGTATTTGTGAAGTTGATTTCTATAACCAAGTGCAAGACATTTTACATTTTCCCCAATGGATTTCATGTTCATATTCAGCCTAGTGCTTTAGCTTGTCTACCATATTATAACAGCTATTCCTTTCAGCTTTGGGTCAGCAAATTTGATGATTATTCTATCTATGCCTTTATCCAAATCATTGATAAAATATTAAAGAACTCAATACTAAGCTCAAATCCTTGGGGTATTCCGTTGGAGACCTCCTGCCACATCGACACCAAACCATTAACAATTACTCTTTGACTCCTTCCAACCAGTTCTAACTTGATTTTCCCTTCTCTCCCTAATATATTACTCATCCCTTTTCTTTACATTCTTCTCATAAGATCAAGACATAATAGAACAAATCCTGGGCCTTGTCTAATTAGACTCCTTCTATGACCAATGAAAATGATTATAGGATTCAGAGTCAACACATATCATCTCCCCGTATTTGAAGTAAGTATTTTTCCTTTGTTTAGCCTTTTATGATTGTTCATGTTTACATTTTTATATTTCTTTTAATTCCTGTATTTGACCATTAAAGTTTCTTGGCAGCTCTGGTCTACTCATCAGGAATGCTTGGAAGTTCTCTATTTCATTAAAGATCTTTAATTAGGGTTATACTTAGTTTTGCTAGATAAGCTACTCTTGACTGTAAACCTGTATCCTTTGCCCTCTGGAATACTGTATTCCAAGCTTTCCATTCCTTTATAATGGTGGCTGCTAAATCATGTGTAATCCTGCCGGTGTCTCCTTGGTCCTCGACACTTTTCTTTCTGCCTGCTTGCAGTATTTTTTCTTTGACTTAGTAGCTCTGGATTTTGACATAGTCAGACCATGTCACTCCACCCCCACCCACATCCCCATGCAATAAACTCCAGCAGCTTCCTATCACCTTCCTTCCTTCCTTCCTTCTTTCCTTCCTCCCTCCCTCCCTTCCTTCTTTCTTCAGCTGAGGGCAATGGGAGGGACAAATATAAATTCATGTCAAAATAAGTATCTTTTTAATTGTTAATCAGAGTACCAAGACAATGTTTTACTCCTCATTCTCATATACTACACCTACACAAACATAGGCTAAATGCTGTCTCCACAACATCTCTCCTAGATGTCCCTTCTTCTCCACTCATAGCCACCAGTCTAGAACAGGCCTTTATCACCTCCAGCCTCCTGTTTGATATCTCTGCCTCAAACCTCTCTCTACTCCAGTCCATCTTCCATACCATTTCCAAAATCATTTTCCTAAGGTGTAAGTCTTACCACATCACCCCCCAACTCAACAAGTTTCAGCAGCTCCTTTCCGTCTTAAGGATCAAATGGAAATTTCTCCAATTGGTATTCAACCTTCAATATTCACAACCTTTCCAGTCTTCATACACGTTGCTCTCCTTCTGGCACTCTTTGCTCCAGTTATACTGGTTTATTCACTCTTCTGAACACAAGACACTCCATCTCCAACTCTGTTCTTTTGTATTAGCAACAAGTCTCCTATGCCTAGAGTATTCTTTTCTCCTCTCTTTCTTGGAATTCCTTTTGTCCTTAAAATGCCATGCTCTTCATGAAACCTTTCCTGATCCTTTTCCTTATCCCTCCCATAATCATCTTATTTTCTATGGCTATATGGATGTACTTAGATATGTGCATAGTGTCTCTCCCATTAAAATGTTTGCTCCTTGAAGGCAGAGACTTCCGTTTTTGAATGAATTTCACCAGCTCTTAAAACTGTGCCTAGTGCCTAGTAAGTACTTAAGAAATGCTTATTGACTAACTGATCAGTGGATCATACCATAATAGTGGGTATACATTCCTCCCTTATTGGTTGGGGAGGGGCACCATGGATGACAGATACTGCATATAATGTTAGATTTAGCTTATGTGTTTTTTAGTTTTGCTGAACTATTCTCTTCCCTCTCCCCCACCGCTGACTTTAAAAAAATTCTTTGTTATAATAGATGGCTAACTGGGAGGGGAAAAGGGAGGAATATATTGGGAAATTAAAGTTATATATTTTAAAAGGTATTACTAAAATAAAAAAGAAAGTGAATTACTTGTTCATTCATTCATTCACTCATTCGTTCTTAAAAATACCAGACTTTAACTCTTATACCCCAACCTTATTGCACTCCCTTCTCAAGCTCCTTACCAGCTGCATCCTCTCATCTCCAAACCCCTCTGGTTACTTCCCCAGTGGTTTCTGCTCCCTAAAGGGGGCAAACAGAGTGAGCTCTCCTAGTGGGATAATCAGAGATGTGTATGGGGCCTGGGCCACAGCAGCTGGAACTCCTGACTTTTTCTGCTTGGGTTGGGAAGATGAAATCTCCCAGGCTCTCTGATGCCTCCTGGACCATTCCCTCCATTATTCTCCATCTCAGCCCCTTTCTGCCCCCAAGCTGCCCAGCTCCGCTCACTCCTTCCCCAGCAACTGGGACTCCTGGCTCCTTTTGCTTGGGTTGTGAGGATGGAGTTTCCCAGGCTGCCTAATGACTCCTAGACCATTCCCTCCATTATTACACATTTCAGCCCCCTCCCCAGTTCCTTTCTCTCCTCCCCTCAAGTTGCCCAGTTCCTGCTCCCTCCTTCCTCAGCAATTTGGACTTCTGGCCCCTTTTGCTTGGGTTGTGAGGATGGAGTTTTCCATGCTGCTCAATCCCTCCTAAACCATTCCCTCCATTATTACATTTCAGCCCCCTCCCCAGTTCCTTTCTCCCCACCCCACCCCCCAGGCTGCCCAGCTCCTGTTCATTTCTCCCAGGCAGCTGCTTCTGTTTGTTTTCTCAGATCGGTTGTTCTGGGTGCTTCCTGCAGTGATGGACTCACAGGTGGCTTTGTTTGCTGGGCTCCCCACCCCTGTTCTTTCCCGCCCCGCCTCCTGCTCCCCCCTCCCACCTCCGATCTACCTCTATTCTGCTGCTCCTCAGAATTAAAGAGGAGGGGTAAAAAAAAAACAAACTAAAAAAAACAAAAAACAAAAAGCCTTCCCCGTGCCTAGCCTCCATCTACAATGAGGGCCCATATATTCACATGAAGAGACTGAAACTGCACAGAGATTATCACAGAGACTCACAGAAGGGACCTCCATTCCGTAGGCATACCCTGTGGCTCCTCAGAGAAGATCCCTTAATCCCACAGAGGGACCCCACCCCATCTCATCGAATGACCATGACACCCCTCCACAAAGAGATTTCTACTCTTTAGAGAGACCTTCAGAGTCCATAAGCCTTTCTCTCCCCTCAGGCCTGCTCAGATGCCACCGTTAAACTCCACCCTACAGAAACCTTCTGGCCTCATTGGGATGACACATACTAGACTGGGGTAGCCTTCAATGGACTGCCCCACCCCCCCACCCACACACCCTTTCCCCTCATTTCACTAGGAAATTATCCTGGGTTTTAGATGCAAATTTGAGGAAAGTTTTCTCTTCCCCGACTCCCCAAACCTGGAGCTATGCCCAGATCCCCTCTTCTTTCTGGACCCACCTGTCCTCTTGTTAATTCAATTTCTCTCTTGCTCCCACCCCCCATTCTCCCACTGCCCTCCAGGCTCTGGTTAGGTTGCTTGGAACACGATGTAACTCTCTTTCCTTAGGGCTGAACCAGGTCTGGTTACCCAGGAGACAGAGATAACGGCACAGGGACCAGGCTAAAGACGAGCAGACTCTGGCCAGCTGGGCCAGAGCTGGGGCCCAGACTGAGGGGTGCTACGGAGCTCCCTGTCCTGGGGTTTTGTGGTTTATTGTCACGTCCCTCTCTTTTCTCTCTTCCCACTTCCCTCCAGACCAGCATTTAACTCTTTGGGGGTTGCCCATCTTTGTCCCCACCCCACCCCAACTCACCTGCTGGAGTCCTCAATCTGAGCAACCTCCAGAGATTGTTCTACTGCTTCATGAATAATGAATCCTGTGAAATGGCCAAGTTATTAAAATTACACTCCTCAAAGTTATTATTTGTAAAATATAGGAATTGGTTCCAGTCCAATGGAAGTGTGCAATGAAAATTCAAATAATGTGAGCACTTCATAGGATTCCTTCTTCACACTAATTGGGATGGCACGTAATAATACATAGAGATTTCACAATAAGAGAGACACACTTCCCAAGTCCCCATTTCCGGGTTTAGGATAGTCTGGGAGATCACAATAGCACTAACATTGTGTTCTATACAAGAGCGGTTTTTACTCTCTCCCCATCACCTGGGCCCTGCTCTTATCATTCCATTCAATAAATATATATTAATCACCTTTTCTGCCCAAGGTTCTGTGCTAGGCCAGGGGAATAGTAAGGCAAAAACAATACTGATTTTGACCCCAAGGAGCTGTCATTCTGCTGGGGGTGGGGTGGGAAAATGGGTGGATATAACATGTACACAGATAAGTATAATACCAGGTAAGGAATGATGGAGAAAGAGTACTAATCAGATAAAGTAATCTAGGAATATTTGAAGGAGAGAACAGCTTCAGCTAGGGGAACTGAGGAAGAATACATGGAGAGGTAGATCCCAAACTGAGCTTTGAAGGAAAGTAAGAATTCTGAAAGGCAGAAATGAGGAAGGCATGCATTCTAGACATGGAAGATAGCCAGTGGAAATCTAAGAGGTGGAAAATGTAATGTTTTAGTTCTACTGGAACTAGAATGAGTGGAGGAGAGCCATGTGAAATAAATACTAGGCTAGACAATTTACAATTTACCCCATAATCAACAGAGAGCCATTGAAGGTTTTGGAGCAGGTGAGTGACATGGTTAGACCAGTGTATTAGGAAAATTATTTTTGTAATTACCTGGAAGATAGATTGGAGAGGGAAAAAGACTAGGAACACTTGGGTTCCTGATGCTGGTGTTAGCATGTATAGAAGGACAGTTGTGGGAATCCTTCCCTTCTCTCTCCCAATGGCTCAGTCACTCTGCTCATGAAGTGTGGGGGACCCAATTTATTTTTATTTTCTCTGTTCAGGCCTTTCTTCCCCTACAGAACTGGCTCCTAAACACGTCCCCAAAATCTGGCCCAAACCCTCCCTCTCCTCTTCCTGCCTAGCTTCACACAGACTTTCTGTATCCTGTGCCCATCCTCATGCCTCCCCCACCCAATCCCTAATCCCCCCTCCCATAGAGTAAGGGGCAGAACAACTACCTTTGTTCCCATGGGGATTAATCCCAGAGAAGGTCACTGAGGCGCCCAGATCCTCTCTGATTCTGTGCCCTGGGATTACCATTTGGGTGTGAACATGCCTGCTCCTTTTACCCCCTCCCTTTCTTCAAACCTGGCACAAAAGAGCTCCCTGGAAACCCTGCCTTGGGGCACTGTGCTTGTTTCTGCCTTCCCCCACTCTGTCCCCGTGAAAAAGCTGTTGTCCCTTTCCCCTAGTCCTCGGTGGCAACTTGATTTCCCTGCTCATTAAAGCAGAACCTGATGCTTCACAGCTGCCCAGCTGATTGTACCAGCTGTTGGTAACAGAAAGCTGGTTGAGCCTGAGGTACTGAGTCTAACAGTGTTCTTCTTCCAAAGGACCCTGCTTTCATCCCATGATGTGCTTGCAGGATTGGGAGTGGGGTAGAGGGGGACAGCAAGGCACAGGACCTCAACTCTCCCACTTCCTGCTCACTTATTTACTCCCATCAGCAGTTCCTCTTGTTGGGGGTTGGGGGAAATGATTCTTTTGCAGATGATGAGGTCATCCTTGCCTGGAATCACCTCTCCCACAACATTTGTACCCAGATGGATTGGGAAGATTTCCATCTTCTCCACACCCCATCCCAGTTTGGAGGGGATGATCAGCTTCTGTCCTACTGCCAGCTTCCTCCCTACCCCTGCCATCACACACTGTAGTCAGGGTTGCACCACCAATCTGAGATTGAGGATCCCCTATTCTAATGACGTTGTGTACTGTTTATCTCTTTCTTACTGTCTGTCTGGCTTGCTTCATCTCTCTATGTCTATATTTATTTCTCTTTGTCTTATTATCCCTGGTCAGTCTCTTTCTCCTTTCTTCCTTTCCCTCTCTCCCTCTCTCCCTCTTCTTCAATGTCCCCATCTTTCTCTGTCTTTCAGTCCATTTCTCTCTCTCTGTCTCTGTCTCCTGCTTCCTCTCCCTCCCCCTCCCCACCATTCTACCTGTTTCACTACTTTTCTCTCTCAGTCTGTTTCTCTCTGTATTTCTCACTTTCTTCTTACTGGTTGTCTCTGTCTCTGTCTCTTTCTCACTGTCTTTCTCATTCAAGGTGTTCCTCTTTCATGCTTGGTTTCTCCTCTCCCCCATCCCTCTGCCTTTATCTCCTTTAACTCTTGCTCCCATGCCCAACTCCCACCTAGAGTGCTGACAGTTGCCTCTTTGGGATGATGGAAAACAGGCTCTGGCCCCAAGCTAAGGTGGGAAGGAGAAGTGGGGCAGTGTCGAACACCAGCTGCTGGCTCCCCCCCAACACTCATCACCACTAGCACCTGCACGGCTCCCTGGCGCCTCCTAGACTCCACCCCAGAGGGGGGTTGGGTTCCACAGGCTGTTCTTCACTCTTTAGCCATTACCCAGAAGCCTCTGGGGCCATAATGATTTGATGAGGGAGATGATGGATCTGGTAGAGTGTGACTTGGGGGGGATGGTGGTGAGGTGATTCTCTTTCATCACAGGATATATTTGAAGGATAGCTTAGGATCCTCATACCCTCACCATCTCCCAAGTCTGGGGCAGAGAGGCACCTGTTCATGTGGTGGAAAAGGTACTAGGAAAGGAACCAGAAGACCTGGATTATAACCCGGGCTCTGACACTTTAGTTGTGTTAGTTTGGGCAAGAAATTTCCCATCTCTAGGATCTATTTCTTCATTTGTAGACAAGGGGGTTGAACTTTTTCTGAGATCCCTCTAACATTCTGTGGTTCTACCCTCCTTGTACAGCATCAGTGGGCTGCATAAGGTATTGGGGAAGAGGTATTCAGTCCCATATTCTGGGGGCATAACAATTATATGTTCTGCCATCCTGTAGAGGGTAAGTGGGAGGGGAAAGGAACTCTAACATTCACCAGAAAGATCTTAGTGCCCAGACCCTAGTCTGTCACCCTATGCAAATCATCTTGATTTCAGGGTAAAGGGGCTAGACAAAGGATGGTTTGTTAGGGATGGTGCAAGAGAAACAAATATCCAGTATCCTTCCCCAACTTCCCAGCACTAGTGATATATGTGCCCTTTTCCTTCCTTTCCTTCTTTTCTTTCTTTATCTGTTTGGTCTTTGGTGCTGATTGGGGAGAACTGAGCTCTCTCCATGATCGTTACTGAACTTTTCAATGAGCTGGCTATTTCTTTAAGCCCACATATCTTTTCTGATCATACTGTCTCTCAGTTTGTGTCTCTACCATCACCACCTCCTGCTCCCTTTCTTCCCAGTCCCCAAGGTTGAGCCAGGTAAATGCTGTGTGTGGGAAGT
>NW_020954580.1:5461857-5514038 GCF_900497805.2 Vombatus ursinus | reverse complement strand
CTTCCCTCCTATATCTCCACCAGTTTGGGACCCCACCATCCTAAGCCCCCCACCCCCACTCAGACTGATCCCTCAGGACCCCCGGGAACTGGGGGTTGGGAGCTACATGCACGCCTTCATTTGGGGGAGGGGTCTGAGAGGGAGGAAGGCTTGGGGCCCTGGCCATCACTGGAACAACACCAGATGTCATTTTTCCACCCACCTGCCATGCTGAGGGCGGAGAGAGGGGGAGGGAATGACCAGGAGAGGTTGAAGGGGAGGAGAGGGAAGGGAGGAGCAACCCCAGTGAAAGAGTTGATGCTGGAGTTCTGCAATGCTAGGACGGGGCTGGGGTGGGAATGTGCGTGTGTGTGTGTGGGGGTGTCTCCTGGCTTTGGGACGCCAAATCCAAGGACTGGGGGCGTGGGACATTTAGCTAAATCTGGTCCTTCAGCATTACACCCAGTCTAGCAGTGAGATCTGTGGAAAGGTGCCTTAATATATGGATCTTCCCCAAGACCCGGTCAGTGCCTCGGTTTCGCCACGTTGGGATGCAATGAGAGTCGGCTGCAGGCGGATGGAGGGATTGGCGTAGACCTGGGTGGAGGTGGCGGCCGTGGCAAAAAAAAAAGAAAGCTGTCTCCAACCTTGCTCAGCCAGGTTCTATCACTCGGACAGCCTAACTTATAAAAAGCTCCGGACGCTGAAGGCTGACATGAGCCCGCTGCAACATCAACCCCCACCCCCAACCCCACCCCTACACACACACACACACACACACACACACACACACACACACACACACACCCCACGACCGACTCCTTCCCCGCGGGGGCCGCCAGCCAGGCTTCATTGGAGGCTGCGAGAGTCCAGGGCACTTACAGCCCAGCCAGAAGCCCGACGCCTGGCCGCAATGCAGCGCCATCTGCCTGTAGCACTTGGAGGACCAGGAGGTCAGTCAAAAGAGGGAGTAACCAGGAAGAGTGGAAGAAACATCTGGCCCCCAGAGCACTCACTCCAGACTGCTTTCAGACTTCAGTTGCTTCCTACTCACCCCCAACACGCTTCTCTCAAAACTCTCAAAATTGCACATTACATTTTGGAGGCGGAAGCAGGGGAACCCTTTCCTATTGAAAACTCCTCAGCTTCATCCTCCGGGAGCCTGGGCACCGGAAGGAGCAAGAGTCAAGACAGAAGGCGGCCGATTGGAGGTGCAATTTTACTGGAAGAGACAGAAGACCGATGGGGTTGGGTGGAAGCCTGGGGATGGGGAGTGGCTCTGGAAATCTTTTCTCTGTAGAGCACACGATCCCCTGCTGCGGTCCAGGACGTGGAAGGATGTGAAGACTATAGGCCGTTGGCCCTGGGTCTGGGGAAGCCTAGAGTACCAGCTTGGCGCCACTGGAGATGAAGCTGTTGATCTGGGGCAGAGGCACTTGGATGGAGCCCAAGTTGAAGTACTGCCCAGAGTTTCTTTGGAGTATTGAGTCTGGGCTCGGCCCACTGGAAGAAATAAAGCACCGGGGCCAGGTGAGTGTGGGGCTCTAGCTCCCCGATTCCAGCCCATTGTGACAGTACTTGTCCTCTCACCTGAGCAAGGTCTGCGGTGGAGGAGAGAGAGCGATGACCCGGGGCTTCGTGGTGAGCACCACCTCCCCACGGCTGGCCTCTAGCATGATATTCTGGATCATGTTTTCCAGCACTGACTGTCGAAGGCTCAGGAAGCTGGGCAACCTAAGAGTGACCTGGGCTCAAATCACTGCTGCAGGAAATGGGGAAGGGGATACTGGACAGAAGAAGGGCTGGTACAGTTCGGCTATGGACAGAAAGAGTCAGCAGAGCTGGCCAGGGGACAGACAGTTGAAGAAGGCAAAAAGGCCTTTCCTCCCTCTGGATTGTAAGGAGACTGTAAATTTCTAAAACATTTTAAGAAAGGTAGTGTAGTGTAATGGATAAGAACCCAGATGTTTAGCACATTGCTAGAGACCCTTTAGACTCTGGAAATTCCTCCACTGCTGAAATTAAAGGCTGGACCCCTTTCTTACCCTACATCTCCCCTCAAAAACAAAACAAAATTAAAAATAATAAAAACCAAAGCCCACTTTCAAATGGAGTCTCTTCTATATTAAGGTTGCAGGGGCTAGATAGACCTTGACTTGCCTTTGTGGTCCCTGGACAGGACAGGATATGTCCCTCTCCCCCCTTTTGGGACCATAATGTACCCATTCTCTACCACCCCTTTCCTCATCCACTCCCAGGCTCACCGGCAGATAGTCTCTTTTTCCCTACGGGCAGTCTCCTCCTGAAGTATGCTATTCAATTCTTCTAACAGCAACTGATCCAGAGACCTCTTCTGTATGCCGCTTGGAGACAGACTTTCATCCAGTGACCCAAATAGCTTTCCCTTGTCCCAGGATTCTTCTTCTTCTTCTCCCGTCTCATCCTCCTTGTCTTCATCTTGATTTGCTTCCTCCTCTTCTCCCTCACATGAGGTGGAGTTATCAGACACATGACCTAAGCTATATTTCTGGCTTAGCATCCGAGCTGATTCCTCACTCCAGAATTGACTAAAGTAAGGAATGGGTTCCACCAGGGTATTTTCCACATCTTCATGGAACTTCCTGTCTTCCAGCAAGCCCCTAATAGGAAGGCCAGAGTTATGGGAAGGGCCTGGCTGAACCTGCCCCTTCCTTTTCAATCCCATGTTCCCCACTGGGCCTAAGGCTTATCTGGAGGCCACACCATGCCTGATGCTTCTAGGAAAAGGAATGGAAGGGGCAGCTAGGTGGCACAGTGGTTAGAGCTCCAGCCTTGGAGTCAGGAGGACCTGAGTTTAAAGCTGGTCTCAGACACTTAACACTATCTGTGTGACCCTGGGCAAGTCACTTAACCCCATTGCAAGCCCAGAAAAAAAAAAAGAAAATGGAGCAAAACAATAGTCAGCGAGAGGGTGTTGTCTGCATTGGTCCTAGCCAAGACAAGTAAGAACTATTCATCTGCCAATCATCCTTATAAAGGGATCATGTGGACTTAGAAATTTTCCTTGAGAAGAAAAGATAGGTTTGGTATCCAAGGCACTAGAACAAGGTTCCTGGAACCTTCCTGGGTTCACTTAACAAATAAAGGTGAGAAGAGTAGTTTTGGTGGCTACGGAGCTGGCTTAATTTGGGACCCTCAAAGGCATTGGCTTGTTGCCCTGGACACCACTAAGGAAGGGATTAGAGAATGACTGGGTAAGTTACCTGAGGAAGTCCTCTCTAAAGTTCATTGGGGGTATAGAGGCCGTGGGAGGAGGAGCAGCAATGGAGATAGAGAATGGGGACTGAGCAGACACTCAGCTGGCTTTATGGGCCAGAAAGGCTGAGCTAAGAGTTTAGGGTCTAATACCTGATAACTATGGTCAGGATATCTGTCACCATCTGCTTCGCCTGCCTAGAAAATGGACGCTGCTCGGGTTCACCTTCCACTATCACCGATTCTCCCTTGTTTTTCTTCTCTTTGAGAGGCCTGCAAATAAGTATTGTGGTTTATATAGTTTCTTGAGGGGACAGGATAAGCCCCCAGTCCAGACAGCACTATCTTCCCAAGCATGACGATGTACCATGAACCATATGGGAGAATGGATATAGAGCTCAGAGTTAGGTCCAGCCCCATCCCCCTACCTCAACCTCAAACCTGAACAAGGAGTCTCTCCCTACATTGAAGAGGAGGCGAATCTGGCCCTTTTTAGTTTGATATCTCAGTTTTGTTCATCTTTAGCCAATGTTAGACTGAGTAAAACTCCAGCTGACTCCTAATTACATTCCCCAAAGCAGTTACTCTGAATTTCTTCCTCTCTCTTCAAGCCACTAACCACACTTCTAATCCCATATTCTCAACAAATGAGCTCTTTCCTTTTCTCTTACTTTGCTGAGATGAAGGCCTCCATACTTCAAAACTCAATCTGTTTTCACCCATCTTTTTCTTTTTGCCTCCTGCCACAGTGGAACGGGGGTAGCACTCCCTTGACAAGGCAAACAATTCCATCTGTGTTTTTGATCCCATCCCCCTTCTACTTCTTCCAAGACCTTGCTTGTCAATCGACCCTTCCCTCTCTTGAATCTTCAATCTTTCCTTCTCCACTGGCTCCTTCTGTTTCACCTACAAATATAGTCAGGTCTTCTCTAACCTAAAAGACAAAAACCAAAACCAAGGTCCCTTGGCTGTGCTACCCACTTCCAACTATTAGCCCATCTTCTTCCTCCTCTTCATCCCTAAACTTTTAGAAAGAGCAGTCCACACTCTCTTTTAACTTTCTTATCATCTCTTCATTCTTCAACCCCTTATGCTATCACTGGCTTCTGTCCTCACTTCTGTCTCAGAAAGTCACCCAGAATCATCACCAACTCATTCAATGACATTTTTTCAGCCCTTGTCTTTTCTGACCATCCACTGTCTTTAATATCTTTGCTCCTTTCTGCTTCCATGACATTGCACACACCTGGTTCTCCTCCATCTCTGACTGCTCCTCTAAATTACCCAGTTTCCTTAATGTTCTCAACTCCCAGCCCTCATTCACTCCTCTGTCCCTTGGTAGTCTCCTCTACTCCTATGGTTCCAACTATCACACTTGTAAGGGTGACTCCCAAATCGCTATCTCTAGCACAAACATCTCTCCTGAGCTCTCTACCCAACGTTCTACCTACCTATTGGCTTGGTTTTAAGCAATCATCTAATATTCAAAATATACAAAATGGAACTCATCATGTTTCCCCCCAAACTTGCTTTTTCTCTTGATTTTCCTATTTCAACTAATAGTACCACCATTTTCCCCATACTGAAAACCTTAGATTTTTTTTCTTCTCAAGCCCCATACCCGAATGCTGTAGATTCCAGTTCCTAAATATTTCTCTCATAAATCCCCTTCTTCCCCTTCTCAGGGCACTAGGCACACTTTAATTCAGGCCTTTACTAGCTCTTTCCTGGATTACAAGAGTTTGCTAATTTCTCTGTGTCCAACCAGTCTCTTCCCCCAACCAATCCATCCTTCACACTCTTGCCAAATTAATTTTTCTCATGCACAGGACATGAGATTATACTTAAAAAAAAAAACCAACCCAAAACTTCAGTGACTCCAAATGTCCAACAAGTAAAGTCCAATGTCCTCAGTAAGGCATTTAAGGTCCTCCAGAATGTAACTTCAGCCTTCCCATACAGTGTTGTCTTACTACTCTTTACATACTCAAGCCACAATGAATGAGTAACTAGCTCCCCACCCGGATGCCTTGCTTTTCCCTAACTCTGTGACTTTGCTCCTATAATACTCCCTTTGCTCATGTGATCTTCTCCCTGTCCTCAGGACTTCTCCCTCCACCCATCCACCCCCAAACTCACACTTCTCCGTACATGACAAGCACACATTTTTGAAGTACTTACAATGTGTAAGGCCCTGTTTCCTTATTGTGATGTTTTGGTTTGTAGTCATTCTTGTACAAGTCTTACCTCCCTACTCCACCCCTGGCTAGGCAGTAAACTCCTTGGGAGGAGAGGCTGCGGCTTCTCCTTGTACCTTCTTCAACACCTAGCATAGGGTCATAGGGCTAGAACAGGAAGGAACCCCCAGAGGTCTAGTCCAAACTTCTCAGAGTACAGACGAAGAAACTGAGGCCCAGAGAAGTTGGATCTCCTCTTTTTCTCTGTATTTCTGAACTTCCTTCCCCCAATGTATAGGGAGGGGCCCTGGCTCCTTTTTTTTTTTTTTTTCACTCTCGTACATGAGTGGGCCAGAGCAATGACAAGACAACACAACCAGGGAATGTTGGAGGTTCCTCAGACCTCAAGGAGATTTTCATCTAATGTTGTCCCATCCATAAAAGTTGCTTCAGTCCCTTTATCCCACACTGCTGCTCCCTGTTCAACCCTTCCCGGAAAGGATAACCTGGACATAACAGTTGTGAGAGAGAGATGGAGGAGGGGACCCGCGTATCCCTGGGAACTCACTGGTAGATGAAATAGCAGGGGAATTCGGAGAAGAAGTTCCCCTTGAAGTCATCCACATTATGGCCTCGGGCAGTGAGGCCCAGGTAGAGCAGGCAGGGCTTCGGTGCCTTAGGGCAGAGCCAGATCTGCCCAGGCTTGGGGCTCCTCAGATTCCAGGTGACTGGTGGGGTATAGGGCAGTTGTTTCTGGATGGGGGGCAAGGTCTGGGGAGAGGGAGATGTGCAAGTGGCAGGAGTTTGGAATGTACACCCATTTTCCTTCCCGGCCCCAGAGTTCCTAGCTTTGGGGTCCTGTTGCCAAGAGAAATTTCCCTCTCTGAAGACTGTCGGTGCCAGCTAGCCCTCAGTGCTTCCCAACCCTCCAAAGTTCCTTTTCCATCCCCACCTCCACCCCAACCAAAACTCAGTGTGGTGTCTTTCTGGAGCCTAGGCAAGGGTTCTTTGAGAACACCCCAGGGAAGCCTGAAGCAATGACCAGGGAGGGGAGGTCTAATTACCTTATACTTCCTGCCACGATCACACGCTGTGCAGGATGAAGGTTTCAAGAATTCAGGTAGTCCCTGTAGAAGGGTGATGGGAGAGCCCCAAAGTGATGACTCTCCTCCCCCACTGCAGACCCTGAAAGGACTGACCACTCAAGTCCTTTCTGCACTCAGACCTTTCTCAGCCCACTCTGGCTTCCCCTTTAGGGGATCTTGTCTTTCTCTCCGAACTCCCAGGCATATCCCACTTCCTCCTGGGCAGGGGATGGAATGTGAGAGCCAGGGCAAGCTGGGTTGGCTTTTAGCTTTTTAAAGGTGAAATCTGCTTAAAATCCATCTCAAGGGTAGCCCTGAGGCCAAAGAGACATCCCAGGAAGGGAATAATTAGCTAGAAGAGGAGACACTTGCTTCTAGAGCTTCAATTCCTGGAAGGGGGAGGATGAGGAGGGGGAGTTCCTCAGCATGCTTATTATCTGTGGGTCAGAGCTTTTGCCCATCTCTTTATCATCTCTTTAGTGCCTTCTCAGCAGCCAGCTGGGTTGGTTGCATCCTGGACCTTTTGGCCTCACCTCTAAATTCTTTTCTGTGATTGTAAACTCGACCTCTTGCCGGTTCTTCTCCTTCTCCCAGGCCTGCATCTCTGCCTTGTACTGGGCCAGGGCTTTCTGTAGGTAAACCTAAGGTGGGTTGGGGTGAGGGTGGGCGTGGGAAGGGAATGGAAGGGAAGGTCAGTAAAGCAAACCCCTTAGCCCTGCCTACTTTCCTGGCCTGTCTTCAGGGGCTGAACCGTCTTCTCCAGGCACAAATTGCCCCTGAGGTCACAGGATATTATCGGCACCAAGTCCAGGTAAAGGCCAGAACTATCAGGGACCATCCTCTAAGCACTGCTGCCTTCTACCTTTACCCTTCCCCAGGAGTCACTTGGGGTTTAGATAAGAGTGGCCATTCTGCTCCGGACTCCTCACCTTGCAGACCATGTCAAAACTGTAGAAACAGGCGTGCTGTGAGACTTTCAGGGTCACCACACAAGGGATATTCTCCCCAGGAGCCACCATTCCCATCATGGGAGACACCTTCAGTACCTAGGATGGATGGTAGCAGGGGAGACCAGGATGGGGAGGTAGATACTTCTTGTATCTACAAGATGAGGCTTGTGCAGGGAGAAAGGCCAGTGGGGTTTGTACAGGAGAAGGAGTTTGTGGGCTAGATTAGGGCTGAGTGGGACAGATCAGGGGCAGGGCCCGTGGAGTAGGTAGGGCTGAGACTGGAATGCCTGATGGGGTTCTCACCACATTTTCTATTATATTTGATGATCCCAGCTCCCAGGAGAAGAGGATTGCCTCTTTCTCTGAGGCATTGTTGAGGAATATGAGACGGCTGGATTTGGAACTCACTGGGATGTTGCCCAAGGAAATTCGAGACTGGGATAGGAATGCAACCTGTTGGATGGAGATTGCTCAGGACTGGCATTATGTCAGTGAGAAGGAAGAATGGAAGACTGAGTCAACCCAGAGCTAAGAATAGTTGTACATGCCAACCTTCATGCTTCTGAAAGGTTATTATGCAGAGGAGAAGGACCATTATCATTTAGAATAAAGTACTGAAACTTCAGCAGAAGAGATTAGTCAGACAGCTGGGGAATCTTTCCAACAAGTAAAGAGATTGACAGTGAAACAGACAACTGAGGGGTAGTGTTTTTTGTTTGTTTGTTTGTTTTTTCTCTAGATATCACACACCAACATCCATCTGGGCTTGAAGAGGGCCTAGCTTTTCTCAGCCTGGATCCTGGGACCAAGGCGCATTATTAGATATTCTTAACCTGGGGTCCATGGAGAGACATTATGGGATCTGGGAACTTGGATGGGGAAAAAATTATGCCTTTATTTTTATTCATCTCTAACTGAAATTGAGGCATTTTTCTTTAATTATGATTGTTTGTAATAAACCACAGAAGTATTGGGTTTTGCTGACAAAGCGATCCATGCTACCAAAAACAGGTTAATAACTCTTCTTTCCTAGTTAATTCTCTAATTTTCAACCTACCTCTGAATGGCCCAAGTAGATGGCAGAATGGCAGATTGAGAGTGAGACCCATAAAATTTCCTCCTGCTGTGTCAGGGAATGGACACTAGGTGGCAGTGTAACCTTGTGTTTTTTGGCCCCACTAGCTGAAGACCATGCCTCTTGCAGCTTCATTATGCTTTTTCAATCTAAACTTTTAAAAAAATGCCTACTGTGTGCAAGGTCTTGGGCTATATGATTAGTGAAAAATGGAGTTGAAAAAAGTCACACTCCCTGGTTTCCATCACTCATAGTCCAATTAGGGTAGGCGATCTATCCAAAAGATATGAACACAAATAAACCTATTGAATTATAGGATTGTATAATTTAAAGCTGAATAGAGAATCCAGAGACCAAGCCCTTCACTTTACAGATCAGACGATGAGGGGAGGCCTGAGGAGCTTGAGTGGGTTGCAGTGGGAAGAACATTGTAGTTGAGGTCAGGAGAGACATGGTGTGTGACCATGGGGGAGACTTAGTTTTCTGATCTATAAAATGGGATAATTTTACCTGTAGTGGCCACCTCATAGGGTTGTGAGGCTCAGATGAGATGCATATATTTAAAGTGCCATATAAACTTTAAAGCTGTATACAAAAGTACCTTTATAAGGCTAATAGCCTTTAAGTACTGTCATCCATTGCTCTGGGGCACATATAAAGTAATTAGGTAGCAGAAAAAGGATTCAAACCCCAGTGCTCTGACTCAATATCAGTAACTTCAAATGATTATGTTTATAGCAGCTTTTTGAGGCAGAGAGGGAGAGATCACTTATACTTGGGAGAATCAGAGAAGGCTTCATAGAGGAGGTGACATCTAGGCTGGATTTTGAAAAAGTGTTTTGAAGAAGGGAAATGAAGGGAAGTGGGAGTCAGTAGAAGGAGATTGACGAACCACAGTGAATAAGTTGAGTTTGACTGAAGTGTACAGCGTGAGAGGGGTGGGACTGTAAAATAAGGTTGAAAAGGGGCTAGGACTTTATCCATTAGGCGATGGAGGTACCACTCAAGGTTTTTGAAGAAGGAAGTAACTCGATCCCATTTATTCATTAGTAAGATTACCTTGGTAAAGTGTGAAGGATGATTGAAGTTGGGGGTGAGGTGAGGCAGAGGAAATATCGGCAGAAGGAACAAATGGAAATCTATTACAACATAGTCCAAAAATAGTGCAAAAAAAGAAATGTTGAGAGCCTAAGCTAGAGTTATGATGATGGAAGTATAAAAGAAGAAACAGATATGAGCAACAATTAGGAGGCACAATCAACATGACTTGGCACCTGATTAAGTGCAGGGGGCTAAGAAGAGTTATAGATGACTAAGGTTTCAAGCCTGAGTTGTCTGTGAGGATGGTGTTCAACAAGTATGGTGAAGTGAGGATGAAGGGCAGATTTTGAAGGAAAGATGGTGAATTCAACTTTAGGTTCATTGAGTTCAAGATGTTAGTGGGATATCCAGGTGGAGAAATCTGATAGGTTGTTGAAAATGCCAGACTGGAATTCAGGGGAGAGGTTCAAGCTGTCTCCTCCTCTTGTAGAGTTTCCCTGGCCTCAGTTCCCCCACACCAGCTATCTCATTGACTCTTCCTCCTTGTCTTCTCTTACAGTTCTGCATTTCTGCTCTACTTTGCCCCAACCTCCCCATCCCATCCATTCCTTTAGTCCTTATCTATTTCCCTTCCCCTTACCTGTCCAGGTACAACCAATCTGGTAGCCATTGGAGTTTGGTCATTGGTGGTGACAGTGTGGAATGGGGCTGTATCTCCCATGATGAAGCGGTCATAGCCCACACCTTCAAATCTGATGACGGCTGAGTTCCAACCGAGGATATGGATGGGGACATCTACCTGTGGAGTGAATGGGATGGATGGGGCAACAAGAGACCAGATCAACCTGAGGGTACTATGTCAGAAGATAGGGAACTCTAGGGAACTGAGAATCCCTTCTGCCCGGGAAAATAAAATTAGGGTAAAGAATTGGAACTGGAACTGAGACTGGGACAAGGGTTGAGTTGGTATCAGCTCACAGTATAGGTCTTAGCCTCTATCGGTGAGAAGATCCAGAAGACTTGAGCAGTCTTGCCCGGCTGGATGTCTCCACGGGGATTGAGGCACTGGAAGATGGGGTGTTGGAAATTTTTATTCTGGACCTTCCATAGAGGATCCAACTGGATGTCATATGACACAGGTACTGAGCCTCCATTATATAGTTCATAAATCTGTGAGAGCATAAGAACACAAGACTTGCTGAAGTGGGTCAGACTCATAATCCATTCAGCCCAATACTTCGTGTGGCACAGTTCTGGGAGGCAGTATTCTGTATAATAGTAAACTCAAAGGTTAAGGACAAACCTGAAACCATGCCTCTTTTCCCTTAGGATTACTTTGCTATGTATCTATTACCTATGATTGTATATAAAGCCTTTTTCAAAAAAAATTATATTTTTCAGCCTTTACTTTCTAACTGATGAGTTTTATAAGTTTGTTACGCACCATGTAAAGTAGTCATTTCTTTCTCTCGCCCTTTTCAAGCTTCAAGGAGTGGCCTTGAAGGGTTTTTTTTTAGGCAGTTGGGGTTAAGTGACTTGTTCAGGGTCACACAGCTAGTAGAACGGTTTCATAAAGTGGGATTTGTACCCTATCCAAACCCTTCATAATTGAATAGACTTTCTTATTTCAACTGCCCAGATGGAAGAATCCTAAACTTGTTAGTCTGTCCTTATAAAGTCAAACCTTTCAGGGCAGAACATTTCTGATGAGGCAGAGGGGATGGGGGAAAAGAGTCTGAGATCATGAAGTCTGAGTCCAGAGTATGAGATTGGAGGGAAAGAGAAAATGAGAACTGGAAAAGACCTTAGAAAGTCAAACTTCCTCATTATGTGGATGAGGAAATGGATACCCAAAAAGGTAAACTTGCTCAAGGTCACAAAGAGACTTAGCTGTGTAATAAAGACAAATAAAGGCAGGACTAATAATAATAACAGCTATAGCTTAAATAGTCCCTATTATGTGCTAGGAACTGTGCTAAGTGCTTTACAAATATTATCTCATTAAAACATCCCTTTGAGGTAGGTGCTATTATCATTCCCATTTTATAGATGAGGAAACTGAGGCAGACAGAGGTTAAATGACTTGCCCTAAGTCACGCAGCTAGTCTGAAGCTGGATCTGAAGTCAGGTCTCACTGCAGGCTGACCACTCAATTCACAGTTCCATTGAGCTGCCTGGACTAGAACCTAAATTTTTTGACTCCCAGTTCAATACTATATTTTCTATTATACTCAGATGAACTCTGCAGGGTCACAAAGGAGGCTGCTGGTCTGGGGGAGTCCTTTCTCTCTTGGGAAAGGATTTCCTCACTGGTTGTCACTGCTATGAACCATGGACAGACTTCCTTCTTTGGGACCTTGGTTGCCCAGGTCAAAGAGCTCCCAGCAAGCATCTCAGCTAAGGATCAGAATTGGTGAGTGAGCAGAAATCCAGTCTGGCTTTCGAGGCATCTCAGGATGGAGGACACATTCCTACAGATGACCTGTCAGTCCTGCCTGCCTCCTAACAGTATGATTGCTTCCCTGGCACCTAGAGACAGGGGTTCCTCTACACCTTGCTCCTCCAGGTGGTGCTAGAATCACGGCTGCAAAATGTCACCTGTGATGTTCAACACTATTGCTAGGACAGTTTATTCAGCTGAACTGTTTTTCTTTGTTACAAGGGACTAGGAAAAGACTGTGGTGCAAAAAAACCTCTGAAGGCATTAGTAAAATTTAAAACAAAAAGACAAAAAAGGACACGAGTTTCTCCATAGCGGAAAAAGAAAAGTCACAGCCTTTCCGGATTTTATTTCAGCATCTCACTCAGAAATCTTTCTGATTCTAGATTTTTCTCTAGATTTCCAATTCTCTCTAAATTAAAGATGAAGAAGATTCACTCCAGATCTGTGTCTGAAGAGAAGGAGAGTGAAGGTCTTAAGACTGGACACTGGGAGGAGATCTCTGCTCAGAAGGCTTAGGGCATGGGACCACAGAGCTGGAAAGGAGCACAGATAAGGCTACTGGGGAGACTTGAGTCAATCTCCCCATTCTACAGATGAGGAAGCTGAGGCTTAGAGAGGTCAACTGACCTGGCTGAAGTCACCCAGCTAGGACATAGAATTGCTGGGTTCAAGTCCAGTTTGTCTGATTCCAAATTCAGCATTCTTTACAACATGCTATGTGATGGGTATCAACACTTCTGCTATCACCAGCCACTTCCCTTGCTGTCCTGCTCCCAATTTACTATCCCAAAGATCACCAGGATTCCTGGGCCCTTGTTTGTTAGTGCTTCGCTTTAAGGTGTTAGGCGTTTTGGAGTAATTAATGATTGTGCTCCCTTGGTCATGCTCAGCCTACTGCCATCCAGCCACTGAGACCTAAATTTAAGATGATGATGATGATGATGATGATGATGATGATGATGATGATAACTGACCTGACGTGAGGGAAAGGCAGCACCAATGGTGATTGGGGTGAAGCGATGACTGACGGATGTGAAGTGGACATACTTCTCTCCTACCTGCACAGTCACTCCTATGAAGTTCAGCTGGAGAGAGAGGAGAAAGAGAGAGAGAGAGAGAAACATTTAGGTGGACTAGAATCCTTCAGTCTCAGGTTAAAAATGTGGTTCTCCAAAAAGAGGTCTGGCCTAATGTTGGGGCTGTTCCTGCTTTCTCCCAGGGCAACCTCTCAGTTCTCCCTTAAGGGTGCTTTCCCCGCCCTTGCCTAGGTTCCTTTGCCGGTTAAGTGCTTTACCAGAATCTCTCGGCCATGAGACACTTTGAGCAGCACAGGTAGGTGGTCAGTACCAACGAAGATGTGACTGTGAAAGGGGGAGTTGGGGGAGAGACACACAGGATAGGCAGTCAATTTCCCATCATTGATGGGAAGTAGGAGAATAAATGGGCTTGGTCAGGAGCTGAGCCCTGGAGAGATTTAGTGATACCTAATTCAGGGCTAAGTCAGGGCCGCCTCATACAGTCATAGGCGAGCCCAAATCAAAGCCTGAATTTCTCAATGAAGATTGAATGGGGCTCCTCACAGAGAAGTGATGGACACAGGGGGTAGATTGAGACTTATACAGACACACACACACACACACACACACACACACACACACACACATTACATGACCAATGTAGAAAAATTTTTTCTTGCATATTTGTTACAAGGGTTTTGTCTTTCTTTGTCATTTGGGGGGGGGAATAGAATTTTTTTGTTAATAAAAATTCTAATTTATTTTATAAAAAAAGTTGAATGGTGGCCACATAGGGTAATCTGGGTTCAAGACTAGACATTTTCTGTACATAGTAAAAGGGTTTTGCTTCACAGTCTTACAGCTAGGTGGCAGGGGCTTCTAGGTGGCAGATTGGATGGAATGTCAGGCCCGGAGACAGGCCTGAGTTCATGAGGTCACATTTGGCCTCAGATACTAGCTGTGTGATGCTGGCCAAGTTGCTTAACCCTATTTGCCTCAGTTTCCTCATCTGCGAAATGAGCTGGAGAAGAAAATGGCAAACCACTCCAGTATCTTTGCCAAGAAAATCCCAAATAGGGTCATCAAAAGTCAGACACAACTGAAAAAAACAACTGAAAATATTTCGGGGGAACTGTTTTCCCCCTGGACTGGTGTCACCTGTGTGTGAGTTCCACTGTCTGCTCCTGCCCAGGACACAGACTTCCGGATTTTGGGGTGATGGTGAAGATCTGGTTGTCCTGAACACGCATCTGATGCAACTCAGCAAAGTCAAACTCTGTCCTTTCTGCCCAGAACTCCAGATCAATTTGCTGGTCACTGGGGAAGAGGAAAGCCCTGCACAGAGGGAATGGAAAGAAAGAGCCAAGTTGTGTAACAGGGACAACCTACCAATCTACAGGAGACCTCTGCTAGAATTCTGGATGGAATGTGAAAAAGAGATTCCCCCTCCCCTTTCCTATCATACATACACCACTACTCTCCTCCCTCTCCTCCTCTCCCACCCCCTTAGGAGTAGACAACAAATCATCTTATAAGATGTTGTAAATATAGGTTTTACAGTTGCTAGTTTTATGATCCTCCACAAAATCCTGCTCTTATGCCTCATCTTGGTGTAACATGTCCCCTGGCTTCTCAAAGGCTATGCCAGCAAATCATGAGCACAACCTTTGGTTTGGGTACATCATAACAGCAGATTGTACCTTTGCCCCAAGGATAAGTCTAGTCAAGTATGGAAAGGCCCATCACTGGGACTGGCCACTAGGGGAAGAACTATTTGGTTCTGGTAACTAACAAACATGGAAGAGACAATATGGCCCTCAGTTCTCTATGGTTTCCCTCTACTTCACCGAGGGCCAGGTGAAAGCAGAGAAGGTTAAGAAGCAATTTTTAGATGCTATGTAAACCTTATTTTAATTCTTGGAATTCTACATGAAAGATCTTTGTCCAGGAACCAATATAGGTACAAACCACTAGGGAAACTGAATTAAAGACATCTTGGTATTCTCAATATAAATGAAAATGGAAGATAAAGGGAAATTGTAGCTAAATGGAAAGATGTCTCACAGGAGGTCTTCTAGGAGAGGCAAATAAAGTTGCTTTTTTATTGTGCTTCCAAAGGCAAAAAGAAGCAAACATACATGGGATCTTGGTTATCTTATATATGCTGCAGGGGATGAAGATTCAGGAAAACTCTATTAAGCCTTTAATAAAGCTTTCTACAATAAATCAACTTAGACCCTAATTACTTTAATAGAGAGTGAAATATAAAGGTGGATGCATGGTAAAAAAATAAGTTGGAAACGATGGTTCTGGATCAAGAAATGAAAGAGGCCCAAGTCTTATAAACAATTTCAAAACATCATAAATATTTTCTTCAAGTGGAAAGTCAGGAAGCCCTGAACATGGCAATCACTGACAAGCATCACACACAAAATGAAACTGATTATGCCTTTAAAACAACTAGTCACCCGGGCAAAAGTCATTTCCAAATCAGCTCTGTGTACAGTCTAGTCGTTCACTTGTTAAATACCAATTTAAAATAAAAATAGATGACATGATGTTCAATTAAAATTAGTGATGCCAAAAGGAGGAGGAGGAGGGGGAGAAAAGGCATGGAAAAGTAGACAGGGACACAGACTATAAATGCCTTAACTAGGAATGTTTGTACCAGGGACAAGGACAAAAAAACTCCCTTATTTGGGTCAGGAGGAGGGTGGGCAACTTAGCCTGCAAACACTGGATCTCTTCACTTAGGAGAAAGATATAGCAGCCAATTGCAGTACCACTTTGGAATATCAAGTTATTTGTGAAAATCTTATGGAGGAGGATGGAGGAAAAGTGTGAAAAGTATTACAAAACAGCTTGAAATGGAGAAGAAAACAAATTTAAGAAAGCTTGATTGGAGACCCAATAAAGCCAGACCAAACTAACAACACTTATGAAGGATGAACTGTGAAGACAACAAGCAGACACAAAAGTGGAAAAGGTAAAATCAAATTCCTTGAATATTTAGCATGTACCTACTAAGCTTGAAGTGCCATGAAATGTGCTGAAAATACAAAGTTGAAACAAAAAAAAATAATAAAAGTCCCTGTCCTCAGGTTATTACAATCTACTGGGAGGCCATATATAAAGACAGATATGGAAAATCTTAATAACATTAATCTACATTTGCATGGAGAGCATCCTTGGGGAAGAAATGAGATTGGAAACAGGCTAAGATTTTGTAACCAATAATCTCCAGTGGACCACATCTTTATAGTCATACAATTGACTGAAAAAATGCACGAGACACACAGTTCTATTGTGCTCATTGTTTATGAATATATCTTTTAAGAAACATTTGATTTTATGGAGCAAAATGCCACAATAAATGTTCTTCCCTATCAAAGGGTCTTTCCCTCATCCATCCAATAAAACTATAAATGATTCCTTGAAAGAGGCAAGAACAGAGATGATTTGGTTTGATGATACATACATAAAGTGAGGCATAAAAGTAGCAGCTTTATGTAGCCACAGTGTTTGCTCTAGTCATGGAGGATCTTCAGTATAGAGTCTAAATGGAAGGTTGATGAAGCCACCCAGATATTCCCATTTCTGAATCACTTTGTGCTAATGGCTTCAAGCCATCAGCAGATGGCTTCAAACACTAGGACAACTCAGAACTTACTAAATGAGATAGATGATTGTTCAAAAGAGTTGGTTCATCCACAGAAGTGAATAAAGAACACTTAATGTCCATCTTGTGATAAGATGTTCTTTAGCCCATGGGCCATCACCAGTCATCTTGACCTTTGTCTTGCCACTATACTTCAATGACTCTGGAGGAGAGAGTGAGGTTGATAACTTTGCACAGCTCTTCCTCACTCATATCCAACTCACTCAAAAGTCAAGACATCACCCTCATGATGTCATTGGTCCTCTTTGAGAATGAAGGATGAACAATAACATTTTGCACAGACACTGATGAAGGACAATTCATTGAACCCTGAATTGAATAGGAGAGCAGGCTGACTTGCCTTTGAGAAACTGCTCAGAAATTTCAATGAATCCTAAGTTTCACCCAGAAATAAACTCATTTTTTAAAAAACATCAATGGCTGTGAAATACAGACTATCACAGTTTCCAAAGAATTCAAGTTGACAGTTCAGAGGTGCCTGGTCATCATGAGTAGACTTGAGCATTGTCACTGGGAAGAATAATGCAGAACTGTTATGATACAGCCAGAGACATGAATCACTTCAAAAGGAGGGTAGACAGACTATGTGCTTCCCTAGTACCTATATGATGTCAAGAGACTTTGGAAGCCACCATACAGTTAGGTGGACCAACTGTTGAGGATTTGGGGAGAGAGCATGGATGAAAGCCAACAGGATGAAGAGACATGAATGGCTTGTGAATTATACCAACATAGGAAATACCCACACACAACAATGAGATCGAAGATCCCTTAAAGGATTGAATTTCACGGCAGTCCAGAAATTAACAAAAATAGTCAATAAACATTTATTAAGTACCCACTATGTGACAGGCACTGTGTGCTACATGCTGGAGAGACAAAGAAAAACCAAAAACAGTCCCTAATCTCAAGTTTACAGAGCAATGAGGTCATTGACATCTTGGTAACCGAGGAAAATGAGCTCCAGGAAGACAGCTAACAGATGGGCTGATGAAGGGGATGAAGAAGTAGTGAATACATACCAACTTTCTTTTTCCTTCTCCCTTTCTGTCTCAACTTGGTTCTGAAACTATCTACGAGGCCAAGGGTGAAGAACTTGCAGCCTCAAGGCTACGCATAGCCCTTTAGGTCCTCAAGTGCAGCCCTTTGACTGAATCCAAACTTCACAGAACAAATTGTTCTGTGAACAATGTGGCCTCCAGGCTGAAGGGTCCCCACCGGTTAGGGGCTTACTCTGGACTTGGGAGTGGGAAGCTGCTAGTGGGCAGCAATAAGTAGGTCTTGTGGCAAAGACAAGGGGATGCCAAAGTAGTAGGTAATTTGTCACTGAAAACTGGCCCATGTGCCAGCCTTGACCTATATGCCATAGGAGGCTAAATCTTGTTGTTTCCATCTAGGAGCAGAGTTATTCCTGGCACCCAGGCATCCCAGCCTGAGGATCATGGCTAAAAAGGAAATCTGACTGTTCTAGGGATGAAAAGGGTTACAGATGAAGATGCTGGAGCTCTACTAAACAGAATCCATGACCAGATAAACACACATAACATGACTAACTACACTTGCATTTCTGAAACTCCTAATGCTGTAATTATGTAGGGCTTCAAGAAACATAGTATATTGGAGCTGAATAGGACCCTTACAGACAGCTCATCCAGGCTGTTACATACCAACTGAGGTCCTGTATCAGTTAGTGGCAAATTTCTACTAATTCTACTACCAAAGGTCCCTCCTTCTTAAAAGCTATAAAAAGGGGAGAGAACCCTCCTTTTCTGCACATCCTGCTGCCATCAGCTTGGTCTCCTTTCTTCTATGGGCTCCCAATATTTGTTCTGAGCCCCAGAGAACTGATACATGGGCTTCAGAGAGCAGAACAGATAATGGTAGAGAATTTAGAAATTTTACTAATCCAAAGTATAATGTGGATTATAAGAAACTGGTTTAGTCCAACCCCTACACTGGTATTTTAAGCAGCTGACAGGGCTATGTCTGAAAGACTAATTAAGGTTACAGAAAAAGGCAAAGAAGAAAACATGTTCTACAGGCAGAAACACTGACTAATGGTGAACCTGAGGAAATGTCTTGCTGAGGACCCCCTAAAAAGCTTCACCACAATGGCACTTAGGTTACTGGCCTTCTAAGCCAGCCCCTCTAGTTTTCTCATTGTTCTGGCTTCACTACCCTTCCAGATTCCAATATAGGTCTTCACTCTGTTTCTGTTTGCCTGACCCTGGTCTCCCAGCTCCCTCCCCCCAGTAATGGCCATACCAGTTCAAGGGTACCACACCGCTGTTCTTCAGCAACAGGAACACCACTGAGGGCTCAGATCCAATGGGTGAAGCCCCAAAATTGAAATCAAGCAACAAAGGGGTGAAGAAGGAGGGAATCCGGGTTGTGCTATATTGGGGGTAGAAGTCAAGAAGTCATAAAAAGAAGGGAAGCTCAGAAGGATCATTTACCTGAGACTCACATGGCTAGCTCATCTCTGGGGAGAGGCCCAGAAACCAAGCTATAGCCTGGGATCCTTTCTATTACACTGGAGTTGATGAGGGGAGATTCCTGAGCATGTTCAGTCCTAGGACTAGAAGGCTGAGGCATCTTACAACAGAACAAGAGGAGGCATGCAAGCAATTACCAAGGACCAGCAAGCATATTAATGGGAGTGGGAGACAGAGGAAAGCTCTCTGGAAATCCCACGTTAATCCTTATTCCACTCCCTTCTCATCTTCTACTTCCTCCCCAGGGGAAGCCTGCCCCTCCACTTCCACTCAGGTGGTCTTTCCCTTACCTGTGTCGGGTAGGCACCTTATAGGTGAGCTCCCAGGAGGTGGGGTCCCGCTCCAGGTAGGTGTTGAGAGTTTCCAAAGAGAAGAGCCGCCACAGATGCTGGCGAGTGATTCCCCCGGCACTGCCAGTTGAACAGGCATCCAAAATTGAGAGGGTTGGGTATACACCCATCATGGTTACCTTGCACAGTACCTCCTTAGAGTCATGTTTACTTTCTGAGGAAGAAGAGAAGGAGTTGAGGGGACGTACCTGAGGGCAGAAGGGGTCTCCCTGCCTGAAAAGAGCACTGCACTTTTTCATTTTTAAATTAATTTATTGTTAGTTTTCAACATTCACTTCCATAAGATTTTGAGTTTTAAATTTTCTCCCCCTCCCTTTTCTCCCCCCTCCCCAAAATGGCAAGCAATCTGATATAGGCTCTACTTATACATTCATATTAAGCATATTTTCACATTAGTCATGATGTAAAGAAGAATTAAAACCAATGAGAGGAACCATGAGAAATAAGAAACAGAGCAAAACAACAAAAGAAAAGGAGAACAAATAGCATGCTTCCATCTGCATTCAGACTCCATAGTTCTTTCTCTGGATGTGGATAGCATTTTTCATTGTGAATCTTTTAGAGTTGTCTTAGATCTTTGCATTGCTGGGAAGAGCTACATCTATCAAAGTTAGTCATTGCACAATGTGGCTGTTACTATGTACAATATTCTCCTAATACATTCCTATTAAACATATTTTCACATTAGTGATGTTGTAAGTAAGAATTAGAACCAATAAGAGGAATCACCAGAAAGAGGAAACAAAACACAACAGAAGAGAAAAAAATAGCAAATAGTATGCTTCGATCTGCATTCAAACTCCATAGTTCTTTCTTTGAATGTGGATAGCATTTTCCATCATAAGGCCTTTGGAGATGTCTTAGATCCTTGTATTGCTGAGAAGGGTTAAGTCTATCAATATTTGTCATCGCACAATGTGGCTGGTCCTGTGTACAATGTTCTCCTGGTTCTGCTCACTTCACTCAGCATCAGTCCATACAAGCCTGTCCAGGTTTTTTATGAAGTCTACCTGCTCATCATTTCTTATATCACAGTAGTATTCCATTACATTCACATACCACAACTTGTTCAGCCATTCCGCAATTGATGGGCATCCCCTCAATTTCCAATTCTTGGCCATCACAAAAAAGCTGCTATAAATATTTTTGTATATGTGGGTCCTTTTCCCATTTTTATGATCTCTTTGGGACACAACCCTAGAAGTGCTATTACTGGGTCAAAGGGTATGCACATTTTTACAGCCCTTTGAGCATGGTTCCAAATTACTCTCCAGAATGGTTGGATCAATTCCCACCTCCACCAACAATGCATTAATGTTCCAATTTTCCCACATCTTCTTCAGCATTTATAATTTTCCTGCTTTGTCATGTTACCCAATTTAATAGGTATGATGTAGTACCTAAGAGTTATTTTGATTTACATTTCTCTAATCAATACTGAATTAGAGCATTTTTTCATATGATTATAGATAAAATTTCTTCATCTGAAAATTGTCTGTTCATATCCTTTGACTATTTATCAATTGAGGAATGACTTGTATTCTTATAAATTTGACTCCATTCTTTATATGTTTTAGAAATGAGCCCTTTATCAGAGACACTGGTTGTAAAAATTCTTTCCCAATTTTCTGCTTCCCTCCTAATCTTGACTGCATTGGCTTTGTGTACAAAAACTTTTCAATTTAATGTAATCAAAATTATCCATTTTTCATTTCATAATGTTCTTTATCTCTTGTTTGGTAACAAATTCTTCTCTTCTCCACAAACCTGACAGGTGAACTATTCCTTGCTCTTTCAGTTTGCTTATAGTATCAGCCTTTATATCTAAATTATGTGCTCATTTTGACTTTATCTTGGTGTCAAGATGTTGGTCTATGCCCAGTTTCTGCCATACTATTTTGCAGTTTTCCCAGACGTTTTTGCCAAATAGTGAGTTCTTATCCCAGAAGTTGGGGTCTCTGGGTTTATCAAACAGTAGATTACTATAGTCATTAACTACTGTGTCTTGTGTATCTAACCTATTCCACTAATCTACCACTCCATTTCTTAGCCAGTACCAAGTAGTTTTGATGATTGCTGCTTTATAATACAATTTAAGATCTGGTATGGCTTGGCCACCTTCCCTGGTATTTCTTTTCATTAATTCCCTTGATATTCTGGAAAGAGCACTACATTTAATGTCAGGAGATCAGGATCTAATCCTAGCTCTAACCCCAACTATCTCTGTGATCATGGACACTTCCCTTCCTGGGTCTTAGTTCTATCCATCAAATGAAAGGATTATATTAGATGACTTCTAAAGTCCCTCCTAGTTCTGTAATTCTGTTCTATAGTCTTTTCTTTTCCTTAGTAAATCCTACAAGATCCAATCAGCCTTGGTACTCACATCTCCTTAGTACCCTCTGCCCCTCTGATTGTAAGGTGGAGAAATGAACTACTCAACCTTCATTTAAGGAGGGGACACAAGACAAACATTTCACTTCCCACTCACCTGTACTGGTTTTGGACTTCTCACCAATCACTCATACACATACCCTTTTCAATTTTCTTTTCTGTATGTCTTCCCAATTAGAGTGTAAGATACTGGAGGACAGTTGTCTTTTCTCTTTTGTATTTGTGTCTCCGGTGCTTAGTACAGTGCTACGCACATAGCAGGTGCTTAATCTATATTTCTCGACTATTGATTGACTAGCAATCTGTACAACCCACATTCCCCTGGGTATTCTACCCTTGAATATAAAAGTTAGTACTCAAGATAATAAGAATGGCTTACATTTGAATGGTGTTTTTTAACCTTACAAAACACCATAAGCTATTGTCTCACTTGATCTTCCAAACAATCTTATGAGATAGATAAAGTAGTTATGGTTAACCCCATTTTACAAATAAGTAAACCAAGGTCCAAAAAAGCATAGTGACTTGCCTAATGTCACACAAGTTAGTGGCAGAAGCAATCTCTTGCCTCTGACCTTACAACAACCCACGATCGCTAGGCTACACACATATATGCACAACCTTTTACTTGTAACCCCTCCCATACCTTGCTAATCTGAGTCCTGATCAAAACATTTTCTCTCTCCCTTTCTCTCTGCCTCCCCCCAACCTGGGTCTTCATGCCACCCATTATCCAGTACCTTTGTGGGTGATGAGGGAGCATCTAATGGTCCAAATGTACTGCAGGCGACGAGTAGGGCGGGCAGTAAGGCAGATGGCTTCCTGTGACCGGGGAGGCAGTATTCCTTCCATTTTGTCCATTTTCAGAGCTGCTCAGGATGGGAAACAGAGATGGGGTAGGCAGCATACTGATCAGGATGGACTGTCTTTGCTCTTCCCCATCCCATATCCAACACTGTCCATTCTTCTTTCTTCTACTCTACTCCCCACCTCCACTCACCTAGGGCCCAGTAGAGAACTGGAAAATACTTCAATAGATCTATGATTTCATCCATGTGGACACTTCATACAATATAGCAGTTTGCAAACCCTCCACATTTTCTCATTTTGTCCAACTCATATGCTTATCCTCCTAAAAATACTGCACAGAGAATCCACCCACTGCACTGGAGGGGGAGGAGAATTCTTCTAGGCATCTTAACATTACATGGGTATAGAAGATGGCCTGTCCATTTCTCAATCTTACTGCATGACTGGACCACTTCTTTTTCCATTATTAAATTTCTCTGATATCTCTCATGCTGCTTCTTGCACACAATTCATAACTGGTGAAATACTAGTCTATTTGCTTCCCAAAAAGGTCTTTGCATTGCTCTTTGAGAGACTCCCAATTTTTCATTCTTTGGAATAATTTCATGATTCACAGTCATGGAATCAACAGAAGAATACCAGTCCCAAAAGGTGGATTTTTGTTTCAGGGAAAAGCTTGAGGTAATTAAATGTGCTGAGTCATTCAGAACACTCTCTTCCTCTTATTCATTATATATTGTATTGTAAAATACCCAGAAGCGTTAGAAGGAAAAATCGAGTTACAGAACCTTGGTTTGAGAGCCAGTTAAGTCAGAGCATTTAAGAATGAAACTGGAAGAAAAGAAAAAAAAATGAAACTGGAAGGACAACAAAAGAAAAAATAGAAAAGACCACTATAATTCAGACTACTCTCTTCCTCTTATTCAATTCTGGGCTGCGTTTATTTGCTCTCCATCTGTAGGATCTGTCAACAATGATGGACCAATTCTATGGGATATCCACAGAACTGCTTATCATAGTTTGGGCAGTAAGTATTCATCCAGTTGTTTTTTCTTGCATGGATATTTATGATGAACTCTTCTGAGTGATATGATCTCATTTAAAAGACTGTGCAAGGTACCAGGGCTTGATGCAATCGATGCCATTTCACCTGCAAAGAGGACCTTCCCAAGTTCCTTTTCCATTTGGCCTTTGCACTGGAATCCTCCATGACCATGGTAAACACCTTTGGCTAGCACACATTTTTCTGCTTTATGCCTTAATTTATGTGTATAATCAGAAGGACAGGAAAAAATATTCTCATTCTTTGAGGAGACACCTTGCTGAAGGAGAGCCTTTAAAGCATTTTTTTAATCTATCAAATTATATGATTCTCATATAAAATAAAAATAAACACAATAGAATCTTGCATTTTGTGCAGTTTTTTGTCAATTGCAAGTTCTCTCAAATGAAATTCTGAAGGCACAAAAAAATTCTAACAAAGGAGAAAAATTGTGTAAAGATTGGAGTACACAGGGAAAAAATATGTACAAATGTGGAAGCAAGGTCAGGATAAATTAAAAAAAAAAAACCATGACTCTGAATGAGTTGCAGCTGTTGAAAGCTAAAGACGTCAAAGAGAGAGGTGTGTGTGTAGTGCAGTTCAAAAGCTACGTAACAGGTGTGGGATGACTTGTAGAGGTTCATTCCCTGAAACATGGGCGTATATCTACCAACCTGGTTTCAGTGCAAGTAACTGTGTGGAGTTAGGGGGTGAAACATGGAGAGTTGCTTGCCATGATAACTCAGGTGTTGGTATTGTGTGATGATGAAGTCTTCAATTGGGCTGTCAAGTCAGAAGACCTGATGACTTAAGAGAGGCAGAACTGAGTGTCCATACTTCCCTCTGTGGCTATGAGGCAAGACTATTTCACTCTGCCTCTATGAACCAGGTTGGGGTAAGAGTGGTTACACTATTTCCCACCCAGCCACAGAAGCTGTGAGCACGTGGCCCACCTGTTCGTGGATGGTTAGTGTGATGTAAGGAAGAAGTTCTGATAACATGTCACTATCTCAAAGACTATAGATTACCTCGGTAAGTGCTGGGTTCTTCCTCATTGGGGGACTTCAAGCAGAGGCTAAATGGTTATTTGTTGGGTGTGTTTTTCATGTACAATATAGACAGCCTTTCAAATTCCTTCCAGTTCTCAGATTTTTCATGCCCTCAATACGTTTATAAATTATTTTAAATCATATATGGCACTGGGGTTACAAAAGTAAACAAAATACAGTCCATGCTCTCAAGGAGCTCATTAATCAAAATGTGGTGGAAATGAGAAAGCAGGCATATGGAGGTAGCTAGGTGGTACAGTGAATTGACCTCCGACCCTGGAGTCAGGAGGATCTGAATTCAAATCTGGCCTCAGACACATAACACTTACTAGATGTGTGACTCTGGGCAAGTCACTTAACCCCAATCGCCTAGCCAAAAAAAGAAAAAAAAAGAAAAGAAAAGAAAGAAAGAAAAAGAAAGAGAATAAACCTAAAAAAAGAAAGAAAAGAAAGCAGGCATAAGGGAGTAATGATTGGTTGCTTCTATCACAGAAATTCTCTATGTGTATTTGGACTGGTCTAGTTCCTTTTCTGGTCTTTTTTTTTTCTTTAATGTGGTTTTACTTCTTTGTGTATCATCTTCAGGGTTAGTGGTGTTAAGAGTTCAAATGTGATGGCTTCACTGGCACTGATGGAGAAAATAGTTTGTTATAGATATGTTGACCAATCTTTTCCATTTTTCTTTTGTTATTCTTCCAGTTTCATTCTGAAATGCCCTGACTTAAATGGCTCTCAAGCCAAGGTTGTATTTTACAATACAATATTACTCATAATTTTCCACTATTGTCCAAAAAACTTTATAGACTTCTATTTAAAACTAACATTGTGCTTGACTATCATGATATATCTTGATATCTTGACATATCTCTCCTCTTGGCAAAGAAATCAAGTGTCTGTCGACTACGGTGGTTTAGAGGCTCTTTTGGTTTCATTGTGGTTATTTATGTCAACTAAACTTTAGAAAATGGCAATAACTATGCCACTGTTTGTGCTTCTTCCCATTGCCTGTTTTAGGGTCAACAGTTTATTAAAGTAGGTCAGTTTATGTTTTCTTTAATTGTATGCCATATCTTCTCATTTTTGCTCCTCTCCCCCAATGTGATATTGATTTTGATCTCTGCTCTAACAAGTGGATGATCTGACTGTATACAGATGGGTAGACTTGGAAATGATTCCCACATTGATAACCAATTATTCCTGTCTGTTAAAACATAATCAATTTCATTTTTGATAACCTTATTTGGTGTTTGACATGTTTATAGATGGTAGAAAAAATGATGATTCTTTCCCCTTTTTATTCCTAAGAATGCAGTAGGGAAATTCAAGGACTGAGGGCTATTTTGTATCTTACTTGGTTTGCCATGGCCAAAGAATTCCTCACCTAGGGACTAGTCTGCTGGTGATGAGCCTGTCTACACTAAAATGACTGGTTCTCAGGTGGTAGGCACAGTCCATTGTTGAGACTGATGGAAACTGTGCTAGCACATTAGAACCAGGAAGAGCTTGAATTCTGTCAGCATAAGCTTTGGGATCCCTAGGGTACCTCTATGCCATGACAAGGCATCAGAGTAGACTTTGTGGAGGACTGGACAACCAGAGAATAAGTGCTGAAAATGAACCTTCTATCTCCTTTTCTCTGAAATGGTGAGAACCTCCCCTCATCTTTAACCCTTGTGGAAGAGGCAGTGGGTTCCACTAAAACTTAGGTTAGTGGCCTGTGCTCTGTAGGTAAGCAATGCTGCACTCCCAACTCAGCCTCTATGTGTTGTGCCCCCACCCAATGGGGTTCCCTGAGCAAGGGGGTGTTGTTGTCATCAGGTCTCCATACCAATTGGGTCACTGTCCACCTCGTCAGGATCACAGGGACCTCTCATTGTCTGGTCCACAAACAGGCGGTAGTGAAGGGTGCAGTTCCCATCATTCAGCAGGACCAGGTCTTTCCTCTGCTCACTGTCCACGAGCACATTCCCAAAGTCCAGCTCTTTTTCTTTTGCCTGGGACCCAAACCCAACCCATGTAGTCTTTTAGTAAGCTGTGGAGGAGCTTTCCCAGGAAAGAAGAGCCTCTCCAACACAGAGGTAGACAGCTCTCTCCCACCCTTATCATCACCCTGAAGGAGGAGGCCTTTCCCACAGCTAGGGCATGGCAGCCATCCACAGGCAGCTAGGGGGTCATCTTGGACCAGCCACCTCAGAAAGAAAGTCTGGAGGGAAAGAGGTACCATACCAGGATTGACAATGTGGGATTAACAATTAAAATCACACCTTGAGGGCGAGCTTCATAAATAACAGCTCACACTTATCTAGTGTTTTAAAGCTTACAAAGCATTACATGTATTATTACAGATAGGAAAAAGGTAGGTGGTACAGTGGATAGAGTACCAGGCCTGGAGTCAGAAAGACTTGACTTGAAAACAAGCCTCGGGCACTTGTTAGCTGTGTGACCCTGGGCAAGTCACTTAACCTCTGTTTGACTCAGTTTCCTTACCTGTAAAATAGGGATAAAAATAGCACCTAACTCCTAGGGTTGTTGTGAGAATCAAATGAGATAATAATTGTAAAGCACTTTGCAAACTTGAAAGTGTTTTTAAAATGCTAGCTATTATTATTACATCAACATCAGTATCATTTTATAGATGAGGAACTTAGGTGTGCTAAGATAAAGTGATTTGTCCAGGGTCACACAGCTTAGGAAGTATTATAGTGAGGATTTAAACCAAGACTGCATATCTTGGGCTCTTCTCACTTCACCAACGTGCCATCTGCTTAAATGTTTTTTTTAGATCAGTACCTTTATTCTATGACATTTATTGGGCCCCAGCCTGAGAACCAGTTGACCTGAAGGAAAGTGCCTCCTTCCTCACACTCCTTCCCCATAGGACCTCAGCACTGATTGAGAGAGGAAAGAGAGGGGAGGTGTAGCCAAGATGGCAGAGTAAGACAGGAACTTGCCTGAGTTCTCCCAAATTCTCCTTCAAACAACTTAAAATAATGCCTCAAAATGAATTCTGATGTGGAAGAACCAACAAAAGGATAGGGTGAAACATTTTCCAGCCCAAGACAACTTAGAAGATTTACAGGAAAGGTCTGTCTCATTGATATGAGAATGGAACTCAGTCCAATCCAGGCAGCCCAGGCAAGCAGCAGCAGGCTGTGCCCCAGCAAGGCAGCAGTGAGGCCTACACATGCCTTCAGGTCACACATCTGGGTCACAGTGCCAGGATGAGGAGAATCACTAGCACACTAGAGCATGTGGCTCTGGGGGAATAGGGATCCTGGTCACTTGTCCAGGGCAGAAAAGAGTGTCTGTGGTAGCTCACAGACCAGTACACAGGCAGGAGAGCAATGACCATACCTCTCCTTAGATTGTATCACCTTGGAAGAACTGAAAACTTATAAACACCCCCCCCCAAAAAAAAACTAGCTCTGAAAACAGCTGCACAAAAACTTGAAATTTGGAACAGAGCACCCTCCACCTCAAGAGCAGAGTTCAATTTTGACATAAAGTTAAAAGTAAAAAATTAGTTAGGAAAAATGAGAAAGAAAAAAAAAAGAACTTAGCCATAAAAAGTCATTATGGTGACAGGAAAGATCAAAACACAAACTCAGAAGAGGACAACAATATCAAAATGGCCACATATGAAGCCTCAAAGAAAAATGTGAATTGGTATCAGGCCCCCCCCCAAAAAAAAACTCCCAGAAGAGCTAAAAAAAAGATTTAAAAAATCACATAAAAGAGGTAGAAGAAAAATTGGAAAGAGAAACAAGAGTGATTCAAGAGAATCATGAAAAAGAGTCAACAGCTTGGTAAAGGAAGCACAAAAAATGGGAAAAGATGTACAAAAGTTCACTGAAGAAAACTCCTTAAAAAGTAGAATTGGCCACATGGAAAAGGAGGTACAAAATCTCACTGAAGAAAATAATTTCTTAGAAATTAGAATTGGGCTAATGGAAGCTAATGACTGCATGAGACATCAAGAAACAATAAAACAAAATCAAAAGAATGAAAAATAGGAGAAAATATGAAATATCTCATTGGAAGAACAAGTTACCTGGAAAATAGATCAAGGAGAAATAATTTGAGGATTATTGGACTACCTGAAAACCATGGTCAAAAAAGAGCCTGGATATCATATTTCAAGAAATTATAAAGGAAAACTACCCTATCCTAGAACCAGAGGATAAAATAGAAAGTGAAAGAATCCACCAATCACATCTTGAAAGAGATATCAAAATGAAAACTCCCAGGAATATTATAACCAAATTCCAGAGCTCCCAGGTCAAGGAGAAAATACTGCAAGCAGCCAGAAAGAAACACTTCAAATATCATGGAGACACAGTCAGAATTACACAGGATTTAGAAGTTTCTACATTAAAGATTTGGAGGTTTTGAAATATGATATTCTGGAAGGCAAAAGAGCTAGGATTACAACCAAGAATCACCTACCCAGCACAACTGAGTGTATTCCTTCAAGGCAAGAAATGGATATTTAATGAAATAAAGGACTTTCAAGCATTTCTGATGAAAAGACCAGAACTGAACAGAAAATATGACTTTCAAACACCTGACTCAAGAGAAATATCAAAAGGTAAACAGGAAAGAGAAATCATAAAACTTAATAAGGTTAAACTGTTTACATTCCTATATGGGAAGATGATGCTTGTAACTCTTAACTTTATCACTATTAGAGCAGTTAGAAGGAGTATACATAGACAGAGGGTGAGGATGTGGGTTGACTATAATGGGATGATATCCAAAAAAAATTAAGGGGTGAGAAAGAGGGGTGCACTGAGAGAAGGAAATAGAATGGGGTAAATTATCTCACAAAAAAGAGGCATGAAAGAGTATTACAGTGGAAGGGAAGCTCTGGGGGACAACTTCAGAGAGGTGAAAGAGGAGGTTATCTGAGGGAAGGATACTCACAGTAATGAAGCCCTTAATGCCCTCCCCAATGACTCTCACTAGGTAGTGAGTTGTTTGGGAAGGAGGAAGGTCAAAAGAGGCTCCTGCATCCCATCCCCACAAGACAGCCCGAATCAGGTACTTGGTCTCCAGACTAGGGGTGAAGGTCCATTTGTGAATCTGAAATTACAGAGATGGCCATATGCACATAGTTTCATGGAGTCTCCCCCAATTATTCCCCAGAAATCTTTCCAACCTATGAACTCTAATATACAGCTCTTATCTAAAACACTTCATACAAACTATTTACACATTAGTAGCTACTTTTTAAAATGTAGATATGTTCCATCTCCCTTAACTAGACTGTAATCCCCATGAGAGCCAGGAAAATGTTGGTCTTAGACCTCTATGCATCACCACAACTTAGTGCAGTGTAAGGCACATAGTAGATGATTAAGAAATGTTTGTTAGTGTTATATTGACTCTGGGGACTCAGATTTCCCTGGCTGAAGACCCCTGTCATGCTCCTAGTAAGCAAAAAAGGTAGAATAGGGAACTCTGATTGGTCTTGCCTCCAGTCTCTCTTCCTTTCTTCCTTGACCCATTCTTAGCAACTGAAATTCTCTCCCTCTACTCTACTCTGGCTGCTGCTTGAGTTACCATCCCTTCAAGCCACACCCACACCTACTCCTTATTTCCAACTGTTCTATCATATTCTAAAATGGAATAAGGTGTAACAGTGGCCTTCCAGACTGAAGCCAGTTTCCCTGACAGTCTCTCAAAAGTGAAGAGACAGGCAGGGCAGGACTTACTATGGCCTCATTGGGCAAGATAATCCCTTTGGAAGGCTGGACAGATACCACCTTGCTATTGTGGTAGGCGTACTTCCACTCGAATGACAGGGGCAGGCGTGTGGTGTTTCGGACGGTAAAGGGGCTGATGGAGGAGCCTCCCACGTAAGTGGGCTTCAAATAGAGGGTTTTGCCAGACTCCAGATGAAGTTGCAGTGGTTCTTCCCGGCTCATCATCGTGATTTCCTAGGGATCCAGGAAAAATGCAGTGTGGCCAAAGAGAGTTTCCCATCCCCCTCACTCTGCTACTGGGGCAAACAATCTGACAACCTTGAATGAACTGGTTCTTATAGTGGGGAGTTGGGTGGAGGCAGAGCAAGGTGTCTTTTCCCCCTAGTCCCTTTCTGCCCCAGGGTTCCTCTGTCATCCCACTTCTTTGTTTCTGATTCAGGTCAACAGCTGAGGGTTAATACCTACAAGTTGTAGACCCCTTGAGAAGTGTTAGAATATGGCCAATATGGGAATTTGTTTTACTTGACTACAAATATTTGTTATTCTCTCTTCCTCTCCTTCCCTGTATGTGAGAATAAATGCTTGTTAACTGAATAAAAAGTTAATTTTAAAAAGTGCTAAAGGGCTATAATGAAGAGCTTGTAGATAACATGCTAATTCCTACATGGAGAATTGCAGAACTGAGCCAACTTGCATGCCTTATTCAGTCTTTATTCAAAGGATTCTGGCTATATGGGATGAAGAGTCTCCCATGCTGCAGGTTAAATAAGTGTAGAGGTGGGGTGGGGGAAGACTATAGACAGAATGTTTGTCTGCTTTGAGACATGGAGTGATTTCTGTATGTTAGTTGTGTGGACACTGGGTTACTTATAGGATGCATTTCAGGCAGTCCTAGGTTTGAGTCCTCACTCTGTGCCTAACTGATGGGGAGACATCAGATAAGTTACTTCATTACTCTGGGTCTCTTATCTCTCCATGGGTTGTATCTAATGAGCTCTAAGGTCCTTTCTAGCTCCACCATGTTATACTTTGCTACACTGTGGAAACGGAGGACAGGCAGAACAGAGGTGTATGTGGATGGAGATATAGGTCTAGCTGGGCAGCAGTCTCCAGTCCCTGTTCCCCTCCATTCCTAGCCCCTACCTTGATATACTTGGGGCAGAAGTTGAACTGCAGGGTTAATGAGTGCTGTTTCCAGGGGACGTCCTTGGGGTGGGTGGAAAGGAGGATGATCTGGCAGGCCTCAGGAAGGATGAAGCCTGAGGTGGGTCGGAATGTGACATCTTGGCTGCTATTTGGCATCAGGTTGAAGGTGAACATCAAAGATCCACTGTTGCAAAGCAACAAGGTACAGTAGCTCGTGCTGTTGGAAGAAACTGCAGGGAAGAGCTGAGAAGGAGAGAATAGAAAGAGAAGGAAAAGGGAGTGTGCGGGGGAGGCTCTTAGACCCTGTCACCCCACATCAGGGAAGGGGGGCTGGGCAGGAATCATGCCTAGAAGACCTACGCGCCTGGCCCCACCCCGCCCCCGGCAGTGGGCACACCCTGGGGAGGGGAAGCTCTGGCCCAGGATTGGTGGGGACCAGACTGACAGAAGATAGAAGCTTGTGGGCTGCCCAGATTGCCTGGGGCGAACTTCTTTTGCAAATGTCTGATCCTCAGTATCTTTGTATGAATGTGCTACATCATATACATTAATTCTTTAAGGATCTGGGATTCTACCAGTCTAGGTACTCCCTTTAAAGATGCAGTTTATAACCTTCTTTAGATAGCGTTCATGAGTCATTGTATTTGAATAACAGCTAACATTTATATAGTGCTTTAAGGTATTTTTTTTTTACATATGTTATCTCATTTCATCTTCACAATGGCCATAGGAGACAGGTGCTGTTATTATCCCCATTTTACAGATGTGGAAATTGAGGCAGAGAGAGGTTGATTTGTTCAGTGTCACATGACTATTAAGTACCTTAGAGAGGATTTGAACTCAGATCTTCCTGACTCCAGATCTAGCACTCCATCATTACCTTGGATCATGTGCTAGCTAGCCTTTTGGGCTTGTCTGAAGGTAGCTGTGCTGGTCCTCAGAAAGCAGAAATGGGTCCATTGCTGGGCCTGTACTCAAATCCCTTTCAACTTGGTAGGAGCTGCCAGGGATTATATTTCATAGGCATAGCCAGGGTCACCTGCCAGGGATTGTACTTCATAGGCATAGCCAGGGTCACCTTCATGATACATTGAGACAGGTCCCTAATATACAAATGCTGGACTCTAGATCGTGTGGCACGTGGGACAAAGAAAAGGAGGGAGGGAAGGACTTGGAACCAGAAGCAGAAGGTTGGGGCCCAGGAGAAATGACTAGAGTATGGCAGAATGTTAAGTCTCAAATATCTCAGAGATGTGAACCAGGGCTCAAGCTATTTAGAGCCAGTGGGAATAAGGAACCCAGTACCTAGATCAGTGTTTTCCTGAAATAGATCTGAAATTCCTTGGGTCTCCCAGGGATGGAGGTAGAGTGACAGGGTCTCAGTCTGGGAATTTTTTACAAGAATACATCCTTTAGAAGTTAGAGCAGAGGTACTCGAGGTGGCTGGCAAACTGAATTGTAGGATGTACTGGAAAGTGGCAGAAAGGGGTTTATGTGTCCATAAATTCATAATTCATGCCAAAATTGGAGACTCAATACCTACCTTCTGTGGCTTACCACTCACCTTGGGGACATCTAAGGTGTAATGAGGGAAATTGTGCTCCCTGTCCACTTCGTAGGTATGCCCCCTGGCCCTCAGTCTAAGGCACCAAGATGGAAACACAGTACAGTCTTCCTCTATGTTGTTATAGCTCCTTAGTACCTGTAAGACAAAGGCCAGGCTCCACAACAATCAAGTCACACTTTCTAGGGATTTCTCTGGTTCTCCCCGGTCCTTCTCCTAGTCCTCACACATCATACAAGGGGAATTCCCAGGGTTAAGATGTGCAGAGGGACTTTCCTCTCCATTAAAGTGGCCTTGTTATTATAAAGATCAAGTGGATCGGCAGAGTAGAGTGGTCTAAGGATAGAAACAAGTCATTTTCCAAAAAAGAATGGCAAGCTATAAATGACCACTTGGAAACATGCTCCCAATCACTGATTGGAAGAAAGGTACAAATTGAAACAAGGCTGGGCTTTCACTTCATACCCTGAAAACTGACAGAAGTAACAAAAATGAGGCACAGTCAATGTTAGAAGGACTTTGGGAAGACAGGCATAATAATACGCTGTTGGTGAAGCTGTGAATTGGTTCAACCATTATGAATTTCAATTTGAAATCATGCAAGAAAAGTGACTAAATTGTCTATAGACTTTGATCCAATGACTCAATTATTGGATGTTATCACCATCATTATCACTCAAATTTATATAGTGTTTTCAAGTTTGCAAAGTACTTTACATTACATCATTTGATCATATGCCACAAAGGAGTAAAAGAAAAAAAATGCACTATCTACCAAAATATTCATAGCAAATGAATCTACAGTAGCAAAGAAATGAAAACAAAATGGGTGCTTATCAAATAGGTTGGGGGGGACCCCAAAACTATGGCACATGAATGCAATGGAATATTATCATATAAGAAGAAATTATAGGTATGAGGAATTCAGAGAAACATGGGAAGATCTGGACAGACTGATGTGCAAAGTTTGTCAGAAAGACCTCAGTAGCTGAAGCATCGATGGGATTAGCCTCTCCAGCTCTGCCCATGACCAAACAAGCTAAGCTGGAAAGAATCAACAATACAAGGGCAATAGGAAAAAAACACAATATTAGCTAACATTTTTGTAGCTTTCTTGGATTTGCAAAGCACTTGACAGCACTCAGTAACTCACTTGAGCCTTACAAAATCCCGGGAGGCAGGCGCTATACAGATAAGGAAAATGAGACAGAGAGAGGTTTAATGACTTGACCAGGGTCACATAGCTGGTGTCTGAGAATAATTTTCAATTCAGGTCTTCAAGACTCCAGGTCTAGCATACTATCTCCTGCCTACCCACATCATCTGTGATAAAGAATCAAGAAACAGAGAGGACCATTGGCTCTATAGACATCTAGGGTCAGAAAACTGGGGTTAAAACCACTGGTTGTAACCCACCTCTTGAAGGACTGAGGGATGTTCCAAGATAAAGCCTGCTTTTTCCTCAATTTCTTCTCCCAGTGCCTGTCCGTCAACAGTCACTGTATCATACTTTTCTTCCTTCTTTACCCAAATGTTTCTGGTAGGCTGAACTTTGTGTCAGTCATAAGGAGACCAGGGCTTAGCTTGTGAGCCAAACCTCTGCCTAAATATTGGGAGTTTTCTTAATTGGGGGCTCTGAGCAAATGTGATCGTACTCCTAACTTTTCATTTGCTATAAACTCCATAAATCAGCAGAGGAAGGGACCACAGGGAACTGAAGATTAACTGAGCTAATCCTTGTAACAAAGTATATCTAATTAAGTCTCTAGAGATAAAGGTGTGAGGGAGAGAGGCTAGTAAAACATCCTCCAAGCAACATCTGTATCCGCTGGTGTAACATGAAGGAGTTCCTAAGGATGGTGAAGTCTTCCAGATAAACCTTTTTGCAGATGATATTGTACTGCTAGTTCTCCTCCACTCACTATTCCTTTTCAGATATGGATCATTATATATAGTCAGATTCTTTTTTTTTCAATGTATTGATCAGTTTTGCTGAATTTTTTCTCTTCTGCTTTTTCTTCCTTCTTAAAAAAAACTTCTTTGTTATAAGGTATTACTCTTTGGGAAGAAGGGAAAGGAAACAGGAAAATCTTGGTGATATGAAAACAAAAGATAATTTAAAAAAAAACATACTTTATATTAAAAGGCATTGACCTAGGGAGGTCATTGCCAGAAATAAAGTCCTCACATAACCCAAGGTATTTGTAGCAGCACTTTTTGTGATGTTGTTGTTATTTGTCCCTCATTTTTGAAGAGGAGCAATGACATTACAGAGTGATGTCTTGACTCATGCATGAGTTGGATTTAAGTGAGGCAGAGTTGCACAGCTGTCAGCCTCACTCTCTCTTCCAGAGTCATTGAAGTCCAGTGGCAAGACGAAAGTCAAGACAGCGAGATAAACCAGGATGCAGTGGGTGACCTTGACTTCTTCACTGTCTGACCAAGCTCTAAGCGCTTCACAGCATCTGCTTCAGCCACTTTTGTGGCCGTTGGAGCAAATCATTCTCATCTGCCCATTCCACCAGGGAAAGTCTTCACATGCTGGGGGCAGACAACCCCTTAATTCACAGATGGGTTTGAGGCTTGTCAGTTACCTTCAACCTGGTTTAGCCTGACTACCAGGGTGTGGTCACTGTTCATGCTACAGCTTCTTGGAGTCACAGATGAGAGTTGGGTGAGAGGCGGACACCAAGGAGCAGCCCTGAGAAGGCTCGGTAAGCCCCTACACCAGAGGTGCTAGTCCTTCCTGGACAACCTATGCACATCCAATCACTTTGTAATAACAAAGAATTGAAAACAAGGTGAATGCCCATTGACTGAAGAACAGCTAAATGAATTACAGTAATGCAATATTACTGTACTGTAGGAAATGATAAATTAGGTAAATATGGAGAAACATGGAAAGATCTACATGGACTGATGCATAATGAAGCTAAGCCAAGAGAATGCTGCACACAATGACTACAGTGGTATAAAAGGAAAGAACCACAAAAAAAAAATCCAAGGTGAATGTTACAATATTATAGAGAACAAGCATGGCTCAAAAAAACATACGAGAAGAAAACTATGCCCCACCCCCTTGTAGAGCTTGGAGATCCATGAGTGGTGTGCATTGCACAAATTTTCAGTCTTTTTGATATATTGATCAGTTGTGCTGATTTTTTCCCCTTTTTTGTCTTTAAAAAATACTGCTTGTTGGGGGCAGCTAGGTGGCAAAGTAGATAGAGCTCCGGCCTTGGAGTCAGGAGGACCTGAGTTCAAATCCAGCCTCAAACACTTGACAATTACTAGCTGCGTGACCCTGGGCAAGTCACTTAACCCCTATTGCCTCACCAAAAAGCAAAAAAAAAAAATACTGCTTGTCATATGGAATGACTCTTGAAAGGGGGCAGAGGGAGAGATACTGGGGGAAATGATGATGATACTAAAAAAACTCAAAAGACATCAATAAAAACTTATTTTAAGAAAAAAAAAACCAACAACAACATTGCACTGGCTGCAGAAAGCTGCCTGAAACATTGCATAGGCCCCAGGAATAGAATCATAACAACTTAAAATGTTTGGTCTAACCACCTACCCAGAAAAGACAAAGCAGATCAAGAATGTCCAGGGCCCACATTATGGCCTGCTATTAGTGGACTTTGTCTATCTGTACATAGAGTTAGAAAACAGTATGGATGCTCAACTAGGTCGACTCAGAACTAAACAGGAAGAAAAGCAAAACGACTTGGATTTCCTTTAGGAATCTGAAATCTCTTTTAATGGCCCCAAGTTTCTTCCAGAAACAAAGGCACATCTTGTTGTTATTGTTGTTGTTGTTGTTTTTGGCTAGGCAATGGGGTTAAGTGACTTGCCCAAGGTCACACAGCTAGTGTCAAGTGTCTGAGGCCGGATTTGAACTCAAGTCCTCCTGAATATAGGGCCAGTACTCTAACCACTCCAACACCTAGCTGCCCCAGCACATCTTTTTAATAATATTCTTTTGTTGTTCAGTCATTTCAGTTGTGCCCAATTTTTCATGACTCCGTTTGGGGTTTTCTTGACAGAGATACTAGAGTGGTTTGTCACTTCCTTCTCCAACTCATTTTACAGATGAGGAAACTGAGGCAAATAGGATTTAGTGACTTGCCCAGGGTCACACAGCTAGTAAGTGTCTGAGGCTGGATTTGAATTCAGGTCCTCTTTACTCTAAGCCCAGTGATCTATCCACTGCACCACCTAGCTGCCCTGAATAATAATATTCTATTGGTTCACTAATATTGTGAGCCATGGAACCCCATAATATCTCAAGACTAAAAACAGATATCATACAGAATAAGTACAATGGAGAGGCACATGGTGGATGTGAATAAGCTGCAACGTATTACTGATGAGGAACTTCAGGAACAGGAGTTAAGAGAGGCCATTAGGAATCTATGATTGTGTGGTGGGCGCGGGGTTTGCATTTCATAGAGCATTTGATAAGATGCCCTGGCCACTTCCAGGAAAATGTGTGCTTCCTTTTGAAGAACTCAGAGCTTTTGGATGACACAGGAAATCATTCCCATGATCCTTCTCCTTCCCCCACAATGGCTGAAGGAGGGAGGAGGACATATAGAGGATTGAGCTTAAAGACAAGGCAGGTTACCCTTCCTACTGTTCAAATCTCTCTAATTGTCCCTATACTTGGCTACCAAAATGATTTTCCTTAATTGCAGATCTGACTATATCACTAATCTACTCTGTAAACTCTAGTGGCTTCCTACTGACCCCTGGATCATATATTATTTCATCTTTCTATCATCCTTTTAAAAGTTATTTTTGTATATGTTTTATAATGTATTTATAACTATCACAGTAGTAAGTGTATATATTTACAAACAAAAATTTACATTTTGGAGGCCCATGTCCAAAACTTCTTTTACTGATGGGGGAGAGCATAAGCAAAGGAGTTTGGAGACCAGGGTTCTCGAAGACTTTGAGGACCTTGTCATGCAGCGGTGGCATGTGGTAGCAGCAATATCTATCTCCTGATGTCTCTTCCATGTAGCCTAGGCTGGCTTGTCTCTAAAAGGTTATAAAACCATGCTCGAGGGCAGCTAGATGGCGCAGTGGATAGAACACCAGTCCTGGATTCAGGAAAAACTGAGTTCAAATCTGGCCTCAGATACTTGAAACTTACTAGCTGTATGACCCTGGGCAAGTCACTTCACCCCATTGCCCCAAAAAAAGAAACAAATAAAACCATGCTTGAGACCATTGGCACAGCTTCCAGATCACCTAAATACAAAAGCCTTTTTGGCATGAGGAGATTACATATGTTGCTGTAGGGGGTGTACCAGCATGACAAATACAAAGGTAGGGGAGCTGTACTCAATTGAATCCACGCTGTATCCTTGCTGAACAAACCTTCTGTGCTACTGTTAAGTAAACAGCTTTTGTTACATGATGGTCCACAAATGTCTCATTTAATTCCAATCCCAAACTTGAACTGCCTGACCGGACTGAGTCTGGGCTGGCCCCAAACTCTCAGGGTGAGCAGACCTGGATGGTTTTTCCATCTGCATCACTGGAGAGGAAACAATCAAATCAATGTGATCACATATCCATTTGAAAATTTGACTCCAAATGTTTGTTGAACAAATGAAAGAAAGTCTTGTTCAAAAAAGAACAAACTATATTTCTATTTTTTTCTTCCAAGGCCTATCGTTTAAGGATAAATTCCCAACCTATTGTTCTAATTAATAAATTAGTTTCTTATGAATTTGGTTATCATGACACATTTTCCTAGTACCTTATCACCCTGTTGGGTAAATGAATAAAAGCAAGTTTCTTAGCCTGCAAAGTTGAGGATCAGACACTAATTCTAAAGTGATCCCACCAAGATGCAGTCACTCCTCTGAGTCCCTGGCCTACAAAGCCTGCCATCTGCTCTCACTTGCACTATGGTGACCGCAATACAACTTGCCAGGGATGAACAAGTCCTCAAAGCATGGACTGATCCAAATCAAACCCACATAGGAAGACCAAGAAACCAGCACCAAGGGAGGTGGCTGGCCATAGGGAGCACAGAAGTTTTAAGAGGCACAGATAGAAAGCTCTCCATGACCTTTAAAGAGAAGTGGGTCATGGTAGCTACCCTTCTGACTCTTCACACCCATCCTGGGGTATAAAAAAGGACCCCCAGGGTCTGTCTCTGTCTCTGTCTCTGTCCTTGTATCTCTCTCTGTCTGAATCTGTCTCTGTCTCTCTATCTGTCTCTCTCACACACACACACCCACACACACGTTCCTGTGTGCATATTCATACTCACACTTGGTGCACACACACACACATATATGCACATGGTGCATTGTGTAAACGCACCGTATAGTAGGCAAAGGCCTCGAGTTCAGCGGCATAGATTTTGTTGGGGTACTGAGGCTGGAAGTGCAGGCGGGCGGCTGTGTTCTTGAGTGGGGGGATGTCAACAACCTCAGGCACCACCTGGAAGGGACTGTTGGCTTGATAAGTCCAGACAACTGTAATCTTGCCTCTGGTATGATTGGTCAGGCAGAGCGGGAAGGGGTCGGGTTCCTCAGAACTAGAGCATCTGTCGAAGTTCACTTCAAGGGGCTCTATGCTGACTGTTGGAGGGAAGATGGCTGTGTCACTGGTCCCATCGAGGAAATATTCACTCAGGGGTGGAATTGATGGATATTTTGCTGGGGGTGGATCCTCAGGGTCCTGTGTAAACAAAGAGAGGAGGGCCCAGGCCATCTTTAAAACTTATAGGGAAGATAAAAATATGCATACCCTTTGACCCAGCAATAGTACTTCTAGGGTTGTATCCCAAAGAGATCATACAAATGGGAAAAGGAACCACATGTACAAAAATATTTATAGCAGCTCTTTTTGTGTTAGCAAAGAATTGGAAATTGAGAGGATGCCCATCAACTGGGGAATGGCTAAACAAATTGTGGTATATGAATGTAATGGAATACTATTGTGCTATAAGAAATGATGAGCAGGCAGACTTCAGAAAAACCTGGAAAGACTTGTATTGTCTGATGCTGAGTGAAGTGAACAGAACCAGGAGAACATTGTACACAGTAACAGCCACACTGTACAATGACAGATATTGATAGACTTAACCCTTCTCAGCAATACAAGGATCTAAGACATTTCCAAGACCTCATGATGAAAAATGCTATCCACATCCAAAGAAAGAACTATGGAGTTTGAATGCAGATTGAAGCACACTATTTGTTATTTTTTTTTCTTCTGTTGTGTTTGTTTCCTCTTTCTGGTGATTCCTCTTATTGGTTGTAATTCTTACTTACAACATCACTAATGTGAAAATATGTTTAATAGGAATGTATATATATAGCCTATATCAGATTGCTCACGGAGGTGGAGAGGGAGGGAGGGAGAAAAATTTAAAACCCAAAAGCTTATGGAAGTGATTGTTGGTAAATCAAAATAAATTAATTAAAAAAAAACTTACAGGGAAGGGCCCAGCCCCACTGAGATCTATTTCCTACCAAATATTTCAGCCAGTGGAAGTATGTTAATTAGCCCTGGTTTTGACACCTCCCCTCCTTTTTGGCTGCTTCTACCCCCAACTCCTCATGGCCTCCTCCTTCGAGTAGGAAATTCTCGAGAGCTAGCCTGGGAATGATGCTTTGATTTCTAATGATAATAGGAGAAAGTCAGTGCATGTAAGATGGATTAGAGATATAATCTGCCATAAAAGATAGACCCTCTAGCTGGACTGTGAGGCACCAGGAACAGGGCTGTGGTGTCAGCATGGGAGTGGAAGTCTGTGTTGGCGATGTGATATGGAGGATTCTATTAGTACCTCACTGCACAGCATGAGCGCTCCGTCTTCATCCCGATTGAGTTTTTTCTCCCTCAGCATGGTGCCCAATATGTCTGGTGAAAATAGGATCAGCCCCCGTGCCATGTGGGTACGATACCACTTAAGGTGCCGAGGTCTCAGGATGGCTGGCTTGGCACTATCAGAGTGGCAGGTTCCAATGATATCCAAGAACAGTGGTTCCTGCAATGCCCCAAATGTGGCAATGAGGAGTGGGAGGGGGGGTCATGGTGGGTATGGAGGTTGGAAGGTCTAGGAGCAGAAGGTAGGGATAGAGAACAGCACAGTAACCTAGAGGCCATGGGGAAGGGGGAACAGTGCCTAAGGGCAGGGACAAGAGATGGGATTGAGAGTGTGAATAAAGGCATAGTATAAGAACAGGTGGTAGAATTGTTTCCCACCCTGGGCTTCTTTATGTCCTTTCAGGACACTTTTGCCTATGATTTTTAAAGGACATTCCAGGGGCAGCTATCTAGCCTGGAGAACAAGAGAGCCATAGTGAACTGTGGTGCCCAGGCCAAAGCCTTCTAGGCTCAGCCACCCCACTCTCATCATTTTATGACAGTAAAATCAAGTTAATATGAACATCCAGGGCAAGGGTGTTTGCGGAAAGATGAAGGGACATCCCACCTAACTGACTGGTACTTAGGAGATACTCTGCTCCTTTTTTGTAAACTATAACCTCCTTCCAAAGTCATGGCTCAGAGACCTAGTCTCCCAAGCAGGGCACACTGCCCTAAATCACAAGGCCCAGGGCAACTGCCCCTAATCTTCTGTACCCAAGGGCCAACTTTGGGGGAAGAAATTTAAATGAAGAGCCCTTTGCCTTACATGTCATAGAATCATAGAGTCATCTATTTATAGTTGGGTCTCTGGTCATTAACCTTCTCATTTCACAGATGAGGAACCTGAGGTCTAGGGAGGGGAAGCAATGTGCCCAAAGTCCTACAGATAGTGAGTAAAGGTGTGGAATTGGAACTGAGGTCCTCTGGGCACGCTGTGTCCTGCTGGGGAAGGAGCAGTGGGAAGAGACAATGATGGCAGGACAGGCAGGCACCCAACCATCAAAGCCAGCAGAGAAATTCAGGGGCGTGGTTCCAGTGGGCTCACACTGCTTCTCATTCATCCTTGACATACAAAGATGGAGGCAGTAAGTGTTATTGTCCATATAGGCCTGAGGAAAGGGAAGCAGGTCATTCAGTAGATCCCAGAGAAACCAAGGGCAAAGCTGGAAAAAAGGATCCTACTTCCCTGGGGAGCTCTGCTCATCAGATGGTCTCTCATCTGTCTCTGAATCTCCTGTTTGCTACTCAATCCCCCCCCCCCTTCCCTAACCTTCAGGTCCAACTTATTTCCCACATCCCACCTGGTGGTGGATGAGACACGTCACCCTTCGGTAGCAGATGATAGGGTGGGTGGGCCTGAAGGTGAGGGTCAGCAGTTTCTGCTCCCTACCATGCAGGAACCCACTTTGAGGCTCCAGGGAGAAGACACTCTCTTGGTTATCAAGCTCAAACATGAAGTAAGCCGGGCAATCAGCATCATTTTGGATCATCAGAGATTTTGTGGCATATTCACCTAACTTGATCCAGTTGAAATCAATGCAGTAATGCTTCAAGGACACAGCTGGGCCTGCATAGATAAGAAAAGCAGGAGGATCACCATGCTCAGTGTCTGCTGCTTTGGGGAATCTCACTACCACCCACCCTTGACTTCACTTCTCTCAGTGGACATGGCCTCAAGCTATTGACTCAGAGAAAGTGGAGGGAAATAAGAGGGCTTAAGAGAAAACCTTCCACTGGGGGTCCCCCTTTATAAGAGAGGAATTTCTGGACCCCAAGCCTGCAATGATACAGAAGGAAATGGGTTTTAATGACAACAGGTGGAGAGATGAAGGTAAGACATTAGAAAGAGCCTATGGAATGTCAAGGGCATAAGACAGAACAGCAGCTAACCAAAAGAGGGTATGAAGTCTTCTTCCCTGTTTTCTGTTCTAAGAATAGAAAAGCTCTGTGTCAGCCTGGCCAGAGGGTAGTGAATGGTCCCACTAGAAGAAAAAAGGATGGCCAAACAGTTTCCAGAAAGCTTGCTTAGTTTTGTGTTCTCTGAAAGGACCTCTACTATCACAACATTAGAGTGTTGTGTATACGAGACTCCCTGCAACGCCCCCTTCCAAGAGTTGGGAACTTTCCAGGGTTAACCCTCAACCCAAATCCAACAGCAACTGAATAGGAGATGTGATTCTTATATTGGGCCACCAGGGGGTATCAAGCATCCACTTGGAAATTACTGAGAAAGGCACTCATGAGTGGAGCTGGAAAGATGAACTTGAATCATGTTTTTCTGTTCAAGGAATATCCTCCAAATCCCGTCAGGAGAAGGGGGAAGCAGGGGATGAGGACATGGGGAACACAGTACCTGCGCATAAACCAGTTATTTTAAGGGCGACTTCCAAGGTGCTCCCAGGTGGTAGAATTGTAATGTAGTCAATGCTCTGGAGGCCCACGGTGTGGGGACGGAATAACAGAGGCAGCCACATCTGTTCCCCAGGGGACACCACCCCCCTAATGATCGGGCAGGAGAACACTCTGTCATCCTCGCACAGGTTCTGGTTAATCTCTATCCTGAATGGGGCATTCACCTAGAGAGGCCAGGGTTGAAAAGTGGGTCATTATCAGCCTAGGGGTGAGAGGGCCAGCACTCAGGAGCTCCAAAGGTTGTTCCATCCCATCTACAATTGCCAGGCATTCACCTCAACATTCTATGAGATGAGAAGGATAATCTGTGATACATTTCAGGGCCAAGTGGAGTTGGAGCTAAAAAACAAGACACTCTAGGGTTTGGGCAGATGGGGAAAAGAAGGTAAGGAATAATAGTTATTATTATAATAACTGGCGTCTATAGATCTCTTCAAGAGTTTCAGAGAATACTACCTAAATAATCATATTAGAGGGAAGGAGTATTGAGGGAGGGCCAAAGGTTTGCATGAAAAGTCTGGTCTCTTTCTGATCAGGGTCCCCTGGGGGTGGGGCAAGAGGGGTTGGTTAATATAGACTCTCGTTCCCCAATCCCTGGACTATACCACAGATGGGTTAAACAGCTGGATGCACTTCTTCATAGTGTAGCCCACTGGGGCAGGACCAAAGTTCACCACCTTCTGGGAGGATTCCGGGTCAATCTCCTCAGCCCCTTCTCTGTTTACATATACTATTATCTGGGGGCATTTAGCTGGGGAAGAAAGGAAAGGAAGATAGTGTCAGAACTTTGGAAGTACACACAAGTAAGCAACCTGAGCTGTACCCCAGGGAAAGCCTAAACATTCACCATGCCAGCTACATGAGAAACCTGCAGGACAAATATTTCAAGGCTGTAAATCTGCCTGTGCGACTGTCAAGGAGTCTTGGAAAGGCAGATTTAGAGAAAACGAAGAGTGGGAGAGAAGAAGAAAGTGAAGAAATGTGATGTTTTGTGAATGGGGCTGGGGGTGGCTGGGCACGAAGGAGGAGGATGTCAGGAATCGGAATGAAAGCAGTGATTTCAGATTTGGGTCCAATGAGGCATGTTGCATCTCCATTAGCAACAGCATGCTAGAATGGAAGGAGGCCCAGGGTCAAGTTCTGGTTCTTCCATTTACTGGCAGAGTGACCTTGGGAAAGTCACTCCCTATCTAGACTTCAGGTTCCTCATCTATAAAATGAGAGTGTTGGACTAGATGTCCCTTCCAGTGCTAAGATTCCAAGTGTCTGTGAGTTCCATTCCTACTGGCCTAGGCAATGGGAGAGACAAAAAAAGGCGGAGGTCTTACCAATAGCTTGGAGGTGGATAGTACTTTTCTGGTCACCAGCGTCTCCATACCAACAGATGGCCTGAACATCATAGATGAGGGCTACAAGAGGCTGGAAGACAACCTTGATCTGGCAAACTGAGCCTGGCTCCAACAACCCCGTGGAGGGGAGCCCATGAAATGGATTAGGGAAATCCCATGTGAAGAAGGTGGGCAGGTCCCTGGGGGGAAATGTCAGACCTATGAGAGCTCATTCTTGCTCCCCACTTTTCCTGTTGTCCCAATCCTAGCTCTCCTTCCCCTGGGCTTGTTATGTGGTGTGGTGGAGGACTCCTTTTTTTCACAGAATTCTCCAGAAAGCCACCTCCCAACCAAAAGGGGCACTCCCAGAATTCCTCCAACTTTGGTGTTTTTCAGTTTCCTAGGAGAGGGGATTTCCTGGAATCTTGAAAAGTTTTCCCCATCAAATGGTCTTTGCCATACTTGGCCTGTCCCTGGCCAACAGAGCTTGGAGAGGCAAGTATGGTAAGCCTAGGAGTGGATAGGCAGGTATCATAACAATGAACTCACCCCACATTGCATAGATTGAACCAGGCCTCAGTGGTATCAGACACAGCACACAGAGGCAACTGCAGTAATGGGGGGCACCACAACTGATGTCTAGGCAGGATAGCTTTGAGCTCCACTGAAAACTCGCCTTCTGCCATTACAAAACATAGCCGATCCACATACTCCTTCTGTGTTAAGAAAGGGCATGAAGCGGATGAGTGGGGCAGGGAGGAAGTACAGAGAAAGAGAAAGGAGGGCAGAGTCATGGTTTTCACTCTGCAGTCTCAGGGCAGGAACTCTCGGGTGATATCCTTGCCCCACTGCTTGGTCAAGGTAACCAGGGCACCAGAAACGGGTAGCACAAGAACAGACAGATTGTAGCCGATTTGGGGAGAAGAAGGTGTAGTTACTGCCCAGAAAGTAGAATTAGAATGATCCATGGCTTAGAATAATATCTGAGCCCTCCTGTGAGTAAAGGAGGAGGAATTTTGGGTCCCTCTGTAGGATCCAGGAGATTCGGATAGCCAGAATGCTATTGGAGTATTACAATTCCCCAAATACCTTATTGCCTTTATTCCATGTACCCTGAAGGAAACTTGACCCACTCGCTCCCCAGGTCCCAGCAGATTCAAAGCTGAGAACCTGATTTCCAGGACTTCTCAAGTAGAGGATTCTGACTTAAGAGGAGTTAAGGAATGGTATCACTTTTCTGTCCAGTCAACCTCCCACGTGCCCGATGGACTAAGCCATACCTCTTCCAAGGGCCTGAAGATTACAGGGAGAGTAAAGGACATTCCGGGGCTCAAGAAGATGGGCTGTGGGTACACTGTGAAGAAGAACTTAGTGCTGGGAAGCCTGTGGGATGGAGCCAGGGAAGACAAACTTCAGAAGCAAAACTCAATGAGCCAGCAAAGTTTGAAGGGCTGAGAACCTGCAGGACTAGAGGGACCTGAGGAGGGTCAGGTGATGAAAAGGGGTCATGGCTAATAGTTCCCTACGGGAGGGCATATAAATATAGCACTTTTTGTGTGTGAAGGCAATTAGGGTTAAATGACTTGCCCAGGGTCACACAGCTAGTAACTGTCTGAGGCCACATTTGAACTCACATCCTCCTGACTATGGGGCTGGTGTTCTATCCACTGCACCATCTTGCTACCCCAAACATAGCATGTTAGCATCCCCCTTCTGGGCTATAAGGTCTCCTTCACATACTTTATGTAATTCTTTGGCTTTGCCTCAATACTGCCATCTTAGGAGGACAGAGCTCTTTATTAGCAGACTTAGTGACTGAAAATGGAATGGTGTCCAGGGAGATACTGAAGTTGTAAGGATGATCAAGATGCCTTTGGGCATAGTATCCAAGAATTCTTAATTTCAGGAAAGCCTCCTTTGGTGGAAAGTAAAACAGAAAATGACTGTAACAGGAAAAGACCTAAGGATAACCTCCAAGAGGGGACATGTGACATAGAGGTCTCAGAAGGGGCTGGGGGCTAGATGAACAGGCTTTTAGGGAAAGGACTTGGGAGGGGGGCATCTCCCTTGTATACCTGTATTTCAGCTTCTGGGTTTTCATGTTAACATTTTTCAAAGTCAGGTTCTTGGTGATTTCTTTGCCCAATTCCCAGTTCTTCCAAACCAGTGACTCAGCCACCTGGATGCCCCAGAAGACCCCCTTCTTCACTTTGCTCTGCTTCTTCCGTACGCATCGTAGGGTTCCTACACCTTGGTCTGTCTGCCTCAGTGGAAGGACACAAGAAGGAAAAGTATAAGGATCTGCTCTCCCCCAACACCCAACTAGGATCAACAACAATTCAACATCTCCACTCTCCTCACTGGGTTCCTTTCCAGGCTATCGCCATTTTTACTTAATCAATGTGTCTCTCTCCAAGCTATCATCTCCTGCAAACAAATCCGGGCTCTTCCCATGAAGCCTGTTCATTTCAGGTAAAACCACTTGACTCACTCAGTGCCCTTCTCCTTGCTCTACCCCTCTTAAATTTTCCTCTTTTTCTCCCTTTCCCTTAATTCTCTGCCATTCCTGGGGAATGGTTTCCCAGAAGTTTCTTCTGAAATAGTTGACCCTAGGTATCACTCTAGCCCCAGTCAGGGCCCTGAGCTTTCCTTAACTCTTCCCTTTCTCATCTACCCATTAAAGCAGCACAAGATCAGACTTCTACTCTCTTGGGTGACCATTTAGGACCTATCTTCCTGAAAGTGAGAGACTAGGTTTAGAAACCCAGGGTGTCTGCTTTCCATTCTTAGCACTGCCCTAGGCTTTGCTATCTGATATAAGACTATGTCTCAGGGGCAGCTAGGTGGCACAGTGGATAGAGCATCAGCCCTGGATTCAGGAGGGCCTGAGTTCAAATCTGACCTCAGCTGCACTATGAAGAAGCCACCAGACCCTACTAGCTGTGTGACTCTGGGTAAGTCATTCAAGCCCCTTGCCTAACCAAAAAATAAAAAAAGACTATGCCTCAGTTTTTTCATCTGTAACAAGCAACTTATCGGGTTTCTCAATATCCGCTATGAGGTCTATGGAGAACTCCACAGAGCCTCTAAGTGAGTATCTCCAAAGTAGAGTGAGCATCCTAAAGAACAGAGGAAAACCTGGCCTGCAGCCTCCCCATCACTGCCATTTCTATTTTTAACATTGGCTACATTGTTCCTATGAGGATGACAATATTACATAACATTAGTAGAGACAGCCTGGTGTAGTGGATAGAGAGCTAGGTCCTCAAGCCAGGAAGAGCTGAGTTCAAATCTTGCTAGCTGTGCAGCCCTGGACAAGTCACTTCGGTGCTCAATTCCCTAGCAACTTCTTAAGATTATAAACTGCAGAAAAGATACCTGCACTGGTGGAGGGCACTTCCTCATCCAGGAGATCCCTATACCAGTAAAATCACAGGTACAGTCCCTATCACGTTATATACTACCACATTGGGAGTGGATTATAATATACTATAATATTCATATTTACAGACATGAACATTAATGATCACTATAATATTTTGTACCCAGCTTGTCGATGTGCACAAAGGAGTCAATTGAGAAGAGAGTAACTCAGTATAGGTCTCAGACACAATGACCAGAGCCATAACTAGTAGTATTGGAGTAAATGGGGGTGGGGTGCTAACATGGAGAAAGTCCTGTGGATGACATTGGCTCCTCACATTGTGGACCTCTGTTGGATTTGGGAGGCACCATACTGCCCAAGTGCCCCTGGGCCAACCACAGGAACAGTTACAACATAGGAAGAACCAGTCCAGCTCTTGTCCCAACTGGGATTAGGAGAGAAGGGTTCGACTGCCCCCTTTCCCCATACAACGTTACTCTCTCTTCAGCTTGCCCCAGAAGAAAATTCTCCTATTTACAGTTCTAACAGTGGCATCTAACCTGCTATACAGTCACCAATACACAACATGGGTGTGAACCCTGAGCTGCACTCCCACTGTAGACGATCCATTCACAACAGCACACATAGCACTGAGCTAGCCCACAGAAGAGGTGAGCAGCAGCAGAGCCCTTGAAGAGTCTGGCTCCTTCACTTAGCCTGCTGAGGTTGGCCCTCCCTCACCTGGGCACTGGAGCTAGTGTTGGTCCAAGGATAAGTACTCAAAGAGCTTCCGGTTCCACTGGCCCTGCTGGTGACACTGAAGGTTGGGCTGGAGTTAATGGTACAATCAAAGCTGTCGCTGGGTTTCTGCAAAGAGTTGGGGCTCAAGGCCCAGCTCTTCACCTGGGTGAGCATTGGGTACCTGAAAAAATAACTCATGGTAGGTGAGGTATTCTGGTCCCTTTTGGTATGATGGCACTGAGATTCATGGCTGGGGAAGGACATGGCAAACTTGGAGGAGAACCAATGGGGAGACAAAAACGTGATAACGACTTAGCTACCATGAGGAAGCAGAAAGGAACTAAGAAAAACCTGGCCCATAAATGAAAGACTGAAAGGAGACTAGACAATGGCATCACCATGTCATAGAATCTTCGAATCATAGAATTTTAAAGTTGATAAGAAACTTTGAGATCACTGCAACTGCTTTGTTTCTACGGGGAAGGTCAAACCAAGGGATGAGAGAGTGAAACACAAGCAAGGTTCAGGGGTGAGTGAGGGTCTTTGGCCTTGTCTCACACTGGTTACTTCTCTGTTTTGTGTTCTTTTTCATTAATTTAGTACTTGGGTTTTATTATAACATGTGAATTATCCTTGGTTTATGTTTGCTGGTTGTTTCCTGTATTGTCCCCTAAGATCCAGTATTAGAAGAGCTAGCACTGGGTCCATGTTTTCTCTCTGTGTGTGTGTGTGTGTGTGTGTGTGTGTGTGTGTGTGTGGCCTTCCAAAGGGCCTAGGACAAATGCTGTGAAATCAATCAATACTTTATATTTCTCTAATTAATACATTTCTAAAGCAGTCTTCCCCAAACTAATTTGGTCACAGAATGCTTTTGGTCTTAAATGTGCTGAGAGAACACATAAGTGGTGGTCTGGGCTATCTAGGGATACAGAAATCTACCAGGATGAAGGGCTGGGGTCTGAGAAAATTGTACAATGAAGGAGAGGTAGCTATTTTTGTTCTGAAAAAATTCCTGGACAAAATAAGTGTTTTGATACATACATATTTTAATGTTTAATATTTAGAGAAGAAAATACTATTAGCATTAATGTTTTCTCACAGAACCCCTAGCCAGATCAAATGCCAGGACTCTGTGGAATACAGTTTGGGAAACACTAAGTTCATCAAGTTTCAGATTTTCTAAAATTCTATGACCTCAAATTCCTATTTCCTTTGAGCAGGGGACAAGAGAATTCAGGGGTAGCTTTTTACTCTACATGAATAAATTGCCATATACAGTCATCCCTCCGATCAGTTCAGCTCAGAATTCTGTCTCTGATAGTGATATGAAGAGATGATTTGTGGGGTTCCCTGCTATCGACCTCAAAAGTTTAAAGTTATACTTCAAATATTCCTAATTCCTTTTAGTAACATATGCAACTCTTATTCATCAATATACTTAAACTCTTTTGGAATAACTTGTTTTTTAGCTTGTCCCCCATTTAGGGTAAAGAGTTCTATAAATTTATTAACCACCGTATACTCTCTTTTGTTTGCCCCCAAATTACTTCTTTCAAGCTTTGAGGGGTGCCCCCTCCAGTTCTAATGCTCTAACATTTAGAAACAAGTCTAACTTACCCTTTAAGATTTTAGATGTCTATCCACTCTCAGTCATGTTCTGTCCAGGCTAAAGAATTCTAGTTTCTTAGAATCTATCTTTATTCAGCAGTCCCGTCTTTCCGCCGATCAAATTTACTTGCCTTGCTAGTATTAAACACTTTATACAATGTACTTATATTATATTTTGTTTGAGTCTCTCCAAGGGTCTTCTGAGACCTGGAATAGGAATATAGAGGAATAAAGAGATTATTTTTCAGGCTAATTCCTGAACAGAATACAAGTGCTTTTCCAGAGACAATGGGCTGGGAAAGAGGAAGGGAGGCTATTCTATGGGGATGTAATAGGTGCTTGGGGTTGGCAATATGGTGAGTCTATTGAAGGGAACTATCTTAGGATGAGGGGGAAATATTCAGAAAGGATGAAACAAATACAAACCAAGAAGGCCTGACCCTTGATTCAAACCCACTCTGACCTTTTTCCTCTCCACCCACTCAAAGTGTCTGTACTGTCCAGTCTTAACTCATTCATTTCCCTGAACCCCAGGGATTTCTATAGTTAACAGCTGATCACCTCTGCCTGGTATTCCTGAGGTCATTCTAAGTTATATTCCTCTGTCAGAGCTCCAAGAAATGCCAGAGGGGATCAAGATGGGGGCAAGAAAATAATGTCAAGGAAAGAATCAAGGGAATGGAGATGATTGGTTACACTGGGTCTTCCAATTCAGGACTTTGCATTCTGCCCATCGTCTAACCTGATATGGTCAAAGTCAAAACCTCTTAACTTGAGACCCTTCCTCTCTTTACCATTGAAGATGGCACAGTGGAAAAACTACTAGTCTAAGAGTGTAATGATCTGAATTCTTGTTCTTCTGCCACTTACTAGCCACTGTAACCCTGGACAAGTCACTTTATCATTTCTGGGTCGAAATTTCCTCATCTGGAAAAATGGAAACAAGAACACACCACTAGGATGCTAGAAGGATTCAAGATATCTAGTATCATAGAATTTAAAGCACGGAATTTTTAACATTTTTGTGTCAATGGATCCCCTTGGCAGTCTGGTAAAGCCTATGGACTCCTTCTCAAAATAATATTTTTAAATGCACGAGATTAAGTACATAATATTACAAACCATTATAGGAAACTATATTGAAAGTTATTTAAATTTTTTTTATTCCACAGATCTCAGCTTAAGAACCCCAGAGGTAGATGAAATCTTCCAAATCAGCTAGTCGATTTATTTTGCAGAAAAGAAATACACATACAAATACATATATACACATAAATATGTATATATATACATATATGCATATTGCTTTATATTTTCTGTTCTATATTTTCTATGTATCTACATATATGTTTATCTACGTTTATCTCTATATAGCTATCTAATTCTATCTCTGTATCTATAATTATCTATAACCATATATCTTCCACATATCTGTATCTGTATATTGCTAACTCTATCCATATCTCTATGTCTGTTTCTATCTCCATTTCTATCTCTATATTATCTCCATCTCTATATCTGCATATCTATCTTTATATCTTTCATTATCTATCTATCTATCTATCTATCTATCTATCTATCTATCTATCTAT
>NW_020954580.1:5408300-5461847 GCF_900497805.2 Vombatus ursinus | reverse complement strand
TATCTATCTATCTATCTATCTATCTATCTATCTATCTATCTATCTATCTAATCTATTTATCTATCTAAATATCTCTATTTCCTATTCTATCCTAAGCTGTCATTCCCTCACTTTCTCACGAGAAACTCGGGTTAGGAGGAGGGTAGTACAAGGAGACAGAGAGGGGCCGAAAGAGCCAGGGAACTGGCCTGGCCTCATCACCCCTCACTGCTGCCCCAGTCCCCAGTCTTCTCCCTTCACACCCCGCCGGCCCGGGGCAGGCTCTTGATCGGGAGAAAATCGCGGCGGGGCTCGGGCCGCCGCCTGCGTCTGATACCTACCTCTTCTGCGGTTCCCTGGACTCCCTGGGGCCAGAGTTGCAGGAATCTCTATAGATACGATGCACGCTCTGGGGTAGCGTCGTCTGGTAGCCACTAGCAACGACGGTGGCTTGCTAGGACCACGCCTCGTCTGAGACCTACTGGCTTCTAAGAGCCTGGAAGTGGCCTTGTGGGCTGGCCTTTGTGCTGCACTCCACCAGGATCGTAGGACTCAGAGCAGGAAGTAGATAATAGCAGCAGCAGCAACAGTAACAACAATAATAATGGAATTTATTTATATAGCACTTTGTGCTTTTACAAATATTATCTCCAGGGCACCTATGTGGCATAGTGGATAGAGCACCGGCCCTGGAGTCAGGAGGACCTGAGTTCAAATTTAGCCTCAGACACTTGACACTTACTAGCTGTGTTACCCAGGGCGAGTCACTTAAGCCCATTGCCTAGCCAAAAACAAACAAAAAACAAACATCTCCTCAGATCAACTACTACAATCTCCTCATTTCACAGATGAGAAAACTGAGGCTCAGAGAACTGAATAATTTACAGAACTGGTCCTCATTCATTTATTCATTCAACAAACATTTATCAAGTGCCTGCTATGTGACAGGAATGGTGCTATGTACTGGGAATATACAGACAAAAACTAAACTGTCTCTGCCCTCAAGGAATTTACTTTCTATTGGGAAAAAATAATATCTTCATAGGTGAGTAAACGCGAAATGTAGGAAAGGGACTAAATCTGTGATTTCTTCAGTATAAGGACCTCCCAGCTGAGGAAACTCTTTCCACCAATGCAAGTCCACAACTTCTCTACATAGTCTTAGATTATAAATAGATATGATCCACATAAATGAAAACTCTTGGGGAAGGGGTGTGCTCAATTACTTTTAAGAGTGTAAAGAGGTCCTTGATTGAAAAATTTGAAAATTACTGCCATAAAGACCTTTCCTGTGCGTTTATCTTAGAGAAGAGAAGATTTAGGGATGTGGGGGGAGGGAATGATAACTGCAATTATTTGAAAGCTCATCAAATAGAAAACAGATTAGACACGTTCTATTTGGCCTCAGCTGTCAGAACTTAGCACAATGGGTGGAAATTTTAGCAAGATAGAAAGATTTAGAAAGATTTAGGGTCAATTTAAGAAAAACTTTGTAACAATTAGATAGTCCCCCTTACTAAACATCTTCATTTGAAAGTTGGTTGAGTGTTTGTCCTGTATGTTACAAACAGTATTTAATGATTCAAGCAAATGGCTCCCAAGGTCTTTTCTACCACTAAGATACAGTGATTCTATTTGTCTACAACAGTCAATAGTCAATTAACATTAACTACTATGTACCAGACACTGTGCTAAGCATTGGAGACACCAAGAAAAGCAAAAAGATAATCTTTCCTCTCAAAGCAGCTCACACAGTCTAATGGGGGAAATTATATGCAAACAACTATGTACAGACAAGTTATATACAAGATAAATTGGAAATAATCAATAGAGGGAAGTCACTACAACTAAGGGGTATCTGGAAAGGCTTCCTGTAAAAGGTGGAATTTTACCTGGGACAGAAGCCAAAGAAACCAGGAAATGGAGATGAGAAAAGAGAGAATTACAGGCATAGGAGACAGTCAGTGAAAATGGAGTCCAAAGGTGAGTGTCTTGTTAAGGAACATGAAGGAGGCCAGAGTCACTGGATCAAAGAGTACATGGAAGATGTGAGGTGTAAGAAGACTGAAAAGGAAGGGCAGATTATAAATGGCTTTGAATGTCAAACAGAAGATTCTATGTTTGATTCTGGAGGTGATAGGTGGGGTGTGTGTGTGTGTGTGATGGTTAGTCTTGCACTTCAGGAAGATCACTTTGGTAGTTGAGTAGAGGATGGACTGAAGTGGGGAGAGATTTGAAGCAGTCAGACCAACCACCAAGTTGTATTCAACAGTCCAAGTGTGAAGTGATGAGGGCATATACCAGGGTGGTTGTGGCATCAGAGGAGTGAAGGGAGGATATACAAGAGATGTTATGAAGGCAAAGTTAGCGAGTCTACCCAACAGATAGGATAAGGGGGGGGGGGGCATGAGAGAGAGTGAGGAGTCAAGATGGTACATAGGTTGCTAGCCTAAGTGACTAAAAGGATGGTGGTACCATCAACCATAATAGGAAATTTAGGAAGAGGAGAGTCCTCTTCTTAAGATAATGAGTTCAGTTTTGGATATGTTCAGTTTCAGATGTCTATGAGGCATTCAGTTTAAGGTGTCTGATAGGCAGTCATAGACAGAAGACTTGAGAACAGCTGAGAAGTTAAGACTGGATAAGTTGATTTGAGAATCATTAGCATAAAGATGATCATTGAATCTATGGAGGCTGATGAGAAAGGTGAAGAGGCCCTGGAAGAGAGCCCTAGAGGACATCCATCATCCCCAGGCATGATCTAGATGAAGATCCAGCAAATTGAGATTGAGAAGGAGTCAAACAGGTAGGAGGAATATCAGAAGAGAGTAGCATCAGGAAGACTTAAAGAGAATATTGAAGAGAAAAGAGTGATTGACAAAGGCTGCAGAGAGATCAAGGATGAAGATTGAGAAAGAGCCATTAGATTTGGCAATTATGAGATCATTAACCTTGGATAAAGCAGTTTTGGTTAAATGATGAGGTTAGAAGACAGATTTATTTAGTTAAGAAGAGAATGAGAGGAAAGGAAAGGCAGGCACCTATTGTAGATGGCCTTCTCAAAGAGTTTTGCCACAAAAAGGAGAAGAGACATGGTATGATTGCTTGTGGGAATGGAGGGATCAAATTCATTGATAGGTAGTAGGGAAGCAGCCTACAGACAAGAAGAGATTCATGATAAGTGAGAGAATGATGATGATAAAAGAGGCAGTCTGCTGGAGAAGACATAAAGTGCACATAGGAGTTTTTCCTTTGCAAAGAGATGGGCTACCTCCTTATGAGAGATAGTTGTGAAGATGGAGATATGGTAGAAGGCATCTGGATACTGTGAGATGAGGAGGAGGGGAGAAAAGAGAGTTCTTTGCAAATGGCCTCAGTTTTTTCCAGTGAAATATGAGATAAGATAAATATCTTAAATATTGGAAATCCTCCAGGCAGTGCAAGATCAGTGATACAATAAGGGTAAGAGGGATTCAAGAGAAGCAGACTGTATTTTTGAACTGGTTCATTAAAGGGTCTAGTTGGGGAATGGAGGAGACTGTAGCCAGTGCAGTAGTGATAGCTTGGGAAAGAACTAAGGGGTTGAGGGATTGGAGGTCATGGTGAGGATGAAGACAAGGGTTTGGGATTTCAAGGAAGGAGGAGAGGAGGAATTACTACACATTTTGATTAGATAAGAGAATTTCAGAATCCATAAACAGGGAGATGGAGCATTTATGGGGGATGACAACATCAAAAGAACTCTGTGTGTAGCTGAGGTGGGGTGGGGAAGCAGGTCATGGGAAATGAGCAAATTGAGGAATTGGGAGGTGAGGGTGTTTGAGGTAATGCAAATCTAACACACACCCACAAAATCTAACCTAAAGCTGTTTCTTGCAACAATTATCCCTTCCCTCACCCAGTATCCCCAAGATTATCAAAGGCACTCTTATTTACCCCTAGCCAAGTTCAAATGACTCCTTTTGGAATCTCCCAGATGCTTCCTCCTACCCATTCTTCATTTTATCTCCTGCAGAATATCCCTCCCTTTTCACTTTCCCCACCCAATCTCAACTTTCTCCTTCTAATGCTAACATGATTTTGGATGAAACCTTGGACAGCTCCAAGCAGACTACATAGTCTAAGGTCCCCCACTACATCTAAGTACAACTAAATTCAACAGCCTGTTGGACAGCTCCATGCTGACCTATTATCCTGTATTGGCTTGACACCTCTTCTCAATTCCGTTCAAATACCATTATTTTTTATTTTATTTCCTTTGTACTTCTTCAAAACATATTTGAATAATTTTGGTTTCTAAATTATCTTCATATCTCAATATTACCTTCCTCTCTCCCCCTCCAGAGAGCTATCTCTTGCAACAACAAATAAAAAAGGGGGATAAAAAAGAAGCTTAGCCAAACTAATCAATACACCAAAAAAAAAGTCTGAAATTATCCATAGTATTCCACATAGCTAGTTCCCCTCAGTTACAAAGAAATGTAAGGGGTTTCTTCTGTTTTGGGGGTGCCAGACTTGATCATTATAATTTCACAGGATTCAATTTCCATTTTTGTTGTTTCTATTTAAATTGTTGTTGTCACTGTATACATGTACTAATATCCTGGTTCCACTCATTTCACTTTACATCAGTTCACATATCTTCCTAATGCTTCCCTTTGTTCATTCATTATATTGTAGGTCCATTCCATTCCATTCATTTACCATGATTTATTTAGTCATTCCTCAATAGATTAAGTGATCAACTAATATGAACAAACAATTCCCAAAAGAAGAATTTCAAACTGTTAACAATCATATGAAACCATGCTGCAAATCACTAATAATAAAAGAAATGAAAAATCAAAGCATCTCTAAGGTTTCACCTCACAACCAGCAAATTGACATAGATGAAAAAAGATGGAAATAGTCAGTGTTGGAGGAGTTTTGAAAAAATAGACACATGAATTCTCTGTTAGTAGAATTGTGAATTCATTAAACCATTATTGAAGGCATTTTGGAACTATGCTGAGAAAGTAACATATATATACATATATATGTGTGCATATGTATATGTGTATATACATACATACATGCACACATACACTCTGTGACCCAAAGATCTCACTCCTAAGTATGACCCCACCATGGGGGTCAATGACAAAAAGAAAGGCACCATACACACAAAAATATGTATGTCAGCATTTTTTGTTGCAGCAAAGAATTGAAAACTAAGTAGATGCCCATCAACGATCATCATTTAAGCTCCTACTTTGCACAAAGCACTATGCTAGGCACTATGGAAGATACAAAGATACATGTTATTTGTTCCTGCCTCAATGAGTTTATAATGTAATAAGGGAAATAAGGTATAGTACATAAATAACTACAAATGAAAGAACCACAGCTTTTCAATCTTGAAAAGACATTAGAGATCACCTCTACAGCAGCTCTCAAAGTGGTCTGAAGACACCTAGGGGTCCCTGAGACCCTTTCAGTAGGTCCAGGAAATCAAAACTATTTTCATAATGATACTAAGCCATTATTTGCCTATAGAAATACTCCTTCCTTTTCCAATTACATATATGTATGAGGCCAGATTTTCTTCATATACTTCAACCAAAACAACATTTTCCAAGAGATTGAATGCCAAAATAGATATGAGAATCCAACCATCTTCTATTAAGCCAGACATTGAAGAGATTTGCAAAAATATCTGAAACAATATCATTGTCATCATTTTTTTAGGTTTTGGAAAATCTATTTTTCATTAAATGTTAATTATGTAAATATGCAATGGTGTTATTGATGTTTTAAATAAATTAATTTTTAAGATTTTATCAGTTTTAATTTCTAATAAAATAAATGTCAATAGATAAAGCCCAAATAAGCAAAAGTTCTTTGAAGTTCTCAATAATTTTCAAGAGTGTAAAGAGGTTCCCAATAATTTTGAAAAGTGTAAACAGGTCCTGAATCTAAAAAGTGTAGGAACAACTGACCTACTATAATCCATTCATTTTTACAGATGAGGAAATTAAGGTTAAGAAAGAGTAAGTGATTTGCCCAAGGTTTTACAAGTCATAGCAGAGCTCAAATTGGAATTTGGGTCCTCTTACATCAATCATAGTGTTTTCCCTCTGAGCCACGATTAACAAATTACAAACTCCACCTGTCTTCTCACTGTAGTATTATTTCACTCTCCCCCCCAAAGAATGTACAAATGAATGAATGAAAAAGCGCTTCTTAAGCACTTACTATGTGCAAGGCACTGTACTAAATACTGAGGATACAAATAGAAAAACAAGGCATTCCTCCTTTTCAAATGTAACTGGCCCACACTCTAATGGGGGAGGCAATATGTATAGGAGTTTTCAGTTGCAAGTCCTAGGGAAAGATCCAGTGGTCCTTAAGGTTCATTGGCAAGGCAGATGGGTAATGAATCTCCTTTAATGTCCCTTTCATTAATAAAGCCATATATGCTTCTGATGTTGAACTATTGAAGGTATTTGGTGAGAACTTTCTTTTCTTAACTGTGGCTACACAAGATATGGGAGTTGCAGCACCTACAGAGGTCAGTGACCGGGTCTTATCTCCAAGGCTGCTCTCCTGGACAATGGCTAGGGGGCCACAATGGTAGTAGGATTGGTGGTCTTTGAAGGCACTGTTCCCCAGACTCTTGGACCTACCTTCATAGGATTGGTCAGTATTGCTTGGGAGGAGGCTGGAGGCTCCCTTCTGATTGGAATGGGGCCAAGTTGGAAGCAGGCTCATAGTTGGGGTGGGGAGCCCTGCTTCTCCCTGGGCTCTTGGGCTTACCTACTTGTCAGGCAGCTGGTCAGCAATTGGTGTCTTCTCTTACACCAACTTTAAAAGCCAGAAGCTTTTCTTAGTGGCCTTGTCTCTGTCAACCATAACTTTCTCCAAGCTCTTTAGGAATTCAGATTAAATTTCTTCCCATACCATATCTGAGGGAAAGTTTATTGCCTGCTTTGTTTAAAAAAAAAGTAAATTTGTCTAATTTGTTCATTTTTTAAAAACCTTTTTGTTGTTGTTCAGTCATTTTCACTTCTTCATGACCCATCTGGCGCTTTCTTGGTGGAGTTAGTGGAATAGTTTGCCATTTCTTCTCTAGTTCATTTTGCGATGAGGAGGCCAGATTTGAACTTGGAAAGATGAGTCTTCCTGACTCCAGGCCTGGCACTCTATCCACTGCACCACCTAGCTGCCCCTAATTTGTTCATTTCTTTAAAAAAAAAAATTTGTACAGGAGCAGCTAGGTGGTACAGTGAATAGAGCACCAGCTCTGCAGTCAGGAGGACCTGAGTTCAAATCCAGACTCAGACACTTGACACTAACTAGCTGTGTGACCCTGGGCAAGTCACTTAACCCCATTGCCTAGCCCCTCCCCCCCCAAATTGTCCAAATGTTACCTTGCTAGAATTTGACAGAGGGTCTCTCAGTCTTGGTAGAATATTAAGGACCGTAAGTTTTGTTTTGTTTTGTTTTTATAAAAAAGATTTTATAGCTCAAATTTATGTAGCATTTTCTTTTTTTTCATGCAAAATCTTTATTTGGAACATGTGCATTAGGTAGCAGGGTTAATCACCTTTAAATAGTAATATAGTATAGCAACACAGTATTTATATTGTGCAGAGAAATACAAAACTCTTTGAAGACATTCATTCCATTACATTTTACAAATATTTCATTTGCTTACTTTATTCTTCCCCTGTCCTGAATGTCTCCTTTGCCTCTCCTCACCACACATTCTCTTGGACCAGATGACCTGTAGCCACAGTTCAGAGCTGGCAGCAAGCCATTATCTCCTGCAGCAGCTTGCCATAGGGTTCTCCTAGCTGCTCTCTGTAGCTGTGCTCACTGACACATGTGGGCAGATGCAGGCTGTTCGTGGTTTACCAAGGTACTTGTCTTTGCTGCATTTCAGAGATTTCTGCAGGGATGTTTCTGGTTATTTTCTCTGCCAGGCCTGAGTGTGATGGTTGGGATTTCTACTGACCCAGGTGGAGAGGACCTCATTTATTTTATAATCTGGAGGTTATATACATTTTCTATACATAATTTCATTTGATTTTCACAACCACCCAGTGAGGAAGGTAGTATTATTATCTCCATTTTATTGATAAGCAAAGACTCAAATGGTTTAAATGAGTTACCCTAGATCGTAGTTGGTAAATAACAAAGCCAGGATTTAAACCCATGGCCTCTGACTCCAAAATCAGTGTTCTTTCTACTACATTTGCTTCTGAGATTTTTCTTATACTTATTAATTATTTCATACATTTGAATCACATCCTTAGGTGGTTGGGGGTGGTGTCCTTTATTTATCTTTTCTCCTTCCTCTGCCCCATTATTCTCCCCCAATCAACCCAAAAGTCAGAGAAAGAGGAGACAGAATGTCCATTTCCTCAGGTAAATTCTCCAGAGAGATATGCTGAGGCATTTCTGCTAGGACCCTTAATATTATGTATGTACCAACAAAATGTTCAGGCTATTTATTGACCATCCTTCCCTCTTGATACATAACTGGTTCACCATTTCTCATCACACGTCTCTTCCGTACATTTTTAACACTATTTCTTGCCTGCAGTTCTTGGTAATAGGCTATAGCCTATTATTCCCATTATCTGAAAGCTAGGTAATACAGTGGATAGAGCACTGGTCTGGAGTCAGGAAAATCTGAGTTCCAATCTAGCCTCAGATACTTGTTAGGTGTGTGATTCTGGGCAAATCATTTAATCTTTGTCTGCCTCAATTTCCTCAATTTTAAAATGAGGAAAAATCATGATAATAATATTATAATATTGTTAAATTGAATATATTTTATAAATACAAATTATATAAAGGTATTTGGTAAATTACATGAATATTATGAATTTATTCCGCAAATTATACAAATATATTAATCTATTCTATAAATCCTATAAATATTCTATAAATCATTTATATAAAGATAAAAATAAAATAACATTAATAATAGTACCTACCTTCCAAGGTTGTTGGGAGGATCAGATGAGACAATATTTGTAAAGTGCTTGGCACATTTTGTTATTGTTCAGTGATTTTTCAGTTGTGTCTGACTCCTCATGACCACATTTGGCACAAACAGGTGTTTAATAAATACTTTTTAAAGTGTTACTATGTGTTACCCTTTTGTCCTTTTGGTGTCCTGTAATTTTGATCTTTTGTCCTTCTGATTCAATCAGAGAAGTCCTTAACATTTTGTAAAGGGATGACAGTATGTATATGTATATATGTGTATATATATATATATATATATATATATAATATACACACACACAGATAGATAGACAGATATATCTATATATCTGTATATATATATATATACATACATATATAGATACATACACACACACCTCTACATGCCTTTTTAGTCAATTAAGATGCTAATACCTTGTTAACTCCATCATCTGTTCCTTGCTTTCTGGGATTATATTAACTGGCTGACCAAGGAGGTCAAATCTCCTCCCACTAAAAATGGACAGTCAGATGATTCATAGGACTAAGTTGCCTCTACTGTCAAATCTTTCACAGAACCTCATAGGTGCTTGCTCCAGGGGGCAGCAGTGACATAATGTAAAAAGTCAAGTTTTGAGTCAGGAGAGCCCTGGTTATAAATCTCACTTCTGAAACTTAGTTTGTACATGACTAGGACGTGCCGTTTAGTCTCTCTGTATTTGTTTCCTCATTTGTAAAATGGGGATGATAGGATCACACAAGATAACATACGTACTGTGTATGTGGTGTGTCCTTTGTACTCAAACAGGACCTTGACATCAGGGCGGTGATGCCATGACTTGCAAGTGAATTGGATTTAAGTGAGAAAGGACTGTCACCAGCCTCACTCTCTCTTCTAGAGCCATCTAGGTCCAGTGGCAAGATATGGATCAGGACAACTGGAGATGGCCCAGTAGTATACATAAAGCACCAGCAGACCTTAGGGTGCTAAATGAATGTCAGCTATTATTAACATATGAATGGATAACACTGTTAGAGGAAAGCCTTGGAGCCAGAATTTTGCTTTATCAAATAAAGTTCCTTTCTTAAAAAAAAATCAATAGTGCACTATGGCTCAGTGGTCAGAGAGCTGATCTCTGGATCCAAGAACACCCGGGTTCAAACCCTACCTCTGACACATCCTGGCTGTGTGACTCTGGGCAGCCCACCTAACCTCTCTGTGCTCTAGGCCGCCCTCTAAGACTATAAGTTGCAGAGAAAGGTGCTAATCTGCGTTGGGAGAGAGAGTTTCCCCATCTTGGAGTTGCTTATATTAGTGAAATCACATGACCAATGCCTGCCCCCAAGTCCACAAACAACAAGCAAAGGGAGATTTTGTGCACTATGTAGCTTTCAGACAATCATGTGACTATAAAGATGTGGTAATTTTAAAAGTTTCTATGTTCCCTTTTCATTCCTTCATCAAAAATGCCCTTCATAAACATGTAGAATATTCTCATGAAAATTTTGTAGAGATGACAAAATGGTCATATTGATCAGTAATAATTGGCACTTTCTGTATTGCCTTTTTAAAGTACCAATATCATCTGTGATATTTTTATAGGCATCTGGCATCCTCGCCTTTTTCAGAAACCTTAAAAATCATTTCTTCAAAGCCCTCAAAATTGTGTCACTTTCAGTATGGACCTCCTCTTTGAATCTTCAGGCTATACTGCAGTTGTGATTTCTTTTTCTTTCTTTCTTTTTCTTTTTAGTTTTCTTTAATCTTATTTCTACTTCTTCATGGAAATATAGCCACATGAAATGGTGAAAGTCATTCTGTAGGTCGTGAAGTCTGAAGACCTAGGACCCATTGTAACATTCATGAGCTGTGTGATAACCTCTCTAGGTCTCAGTTTCCTTAGTTGTAAAAGGGGAATATTAATACTTGCACTACTAGCTGCTACGAGGAAAGCTTTTTGGAATCATGAAAGTACTGTAGAAATGCCAATAAAACAACATACACAATGCACTACAGTCATGTAATGGAAAAATCAACCACACACAAAAAATCAAAAGTGAATGCTACAAAATTATAAAGAACAAGCATGTCTCAAATGATGAAATACAGAGGTGGGGGGTCCATAGGTGTGGTACATTGTATATGTTTTTGATGCCACCTAGGTGGCAAAGTGTATAGAGTGCACTAGACATGGAGTCTAAATGACTTCAGGCAGAATTTATGTCAAACACTGCTTCTGTGACCCTGGGCAAATCACAATCTCTGTCTGACTCAGGTTCCACATCTACAAAATGGGAATAATCATAGCATTTACCTCCCAGGGTTGTTGTGAGGGAAAAAACGAAATGATACTTGTAAAGTGCTTTGCAAACCTTAAAGTACTGTTGTCATTGTTGTTATGCATTTATCTATCATGCCTGTTTTTTCCTCTTTTTATTTTTTTATTTTTGTCTTTAACAAGTGCTATGTTATTTGGGATGACTCTCTGGAAGGAGCAGGGGAGAGAAACTGAGAAGAACTGGGGAAATCAAAACATATCAAACATAACTTATTAAAAAGAAAATTTTTAAAAAGCAAAAAGTACTATAGAAATGTGAGCTCCTGTTCTTTGGTGATTACAGTTTGATCCTCACCTCACCTTTAGTCTATTGGGAACAGTCTACATTAACTACTCGGTACCCCTAGAAGCAGTAATAATTGTGAATTGTGAATTGTGGGTACAGAGGTGCAGTGGGATGGAGGCGCACAGCCACCCCCCTCACCACCTCACAGGGAGTTGAGAGGGTACACGTTTTGCCAGTAGGGTGGGAAGTAGGGGGAGATTGAAGCAAGAGGGAATATAGCAAGAGAAGCCAGAAGCTATCTCTCCTTTAAAAAAAAATCTGTGGAGTTATCTACTTCTCTGACTCAGCACATAGTGTGGGAAATCATTTTGTCATTTGAAAGCACTCATGTCCTTCAGCACCAAACCATCACATTATCAGAAGCAGCTGGGAAGTTCATCATTTCAGATGAGCCAAAAGCTAATGTCCCTGAAGTCCCCAGAAGTTTCCTGGGGAGCTACCAGTGCATGTCCTCCTGAACAGCCCATTCAAACTTTTGCTATGATGCTAAGATCTGTTTCCAATTTGATTTTGATGCAGTACTGATGCACAATTAAAATGTTCCAATGTATTCACACACATGATTTTCCTGCTTTGGTGGTCAGTACCATTTGTATTAAAAGTTTTTAATACAAAACAAAATAATTGAGGACTTGAGACTGCCTAGGAAAAGCCATAGAAAATTGGAGTGTTACTAAAGGTCATGGACAAAATGACACAAAGGACAATTAGGTTCAAGTGGACAAACTTCAAAGGAAAATAGAAACAGCTTTAGGGGCTTGAACTGTGGGGAGATTATAGGCACTTTCAAGGCAGATTTGAAGACAGGCAATGAAGATAAGGAGATTTGTCTCTGCTAATGACACCAGGATGGGATCACAGTGTTAGAAAATGAGTACACAAGGTATCAGCAGGTCTGTAAAAAGTCACACTGTGTTGTGGCGTCCTCACAGGAAGGGAAAGGTCCTTCCTATAGAAGAGTGGCCAGGGCAATGAACTGAACAAGAGATGGTTTATTTCTTTGGTCCTGTGCCTTCTTTGTCTTTTTTGTGAGGCAATTGGTGTTAAGTGACTTGCCCGGAGTCATACAGCTAGTAAGTGTGGTCCTGTGCCTTCTTTTAGACTTGGGTATATAATTTCTACACACACACACACACACACAGAGACCAAAAACAACAACAACAACAACAACAACAACAACAAAAACAATAGGTCCTTATTTTCTCCTGAGTAAAGTTCAAACTATTCCACCTGGCATTCAAGGTCCTCCATGATCTGGCATTACCCTGTGTTTCCAGCCTTATCTCATGTGACTGTCGTCCACATACTCTACACTCTGGCTTGATTGGACTATTTCTGTCTTTCTAACAGAATGTCTCCATGACATCTCATGTGCTTTCTTATTGCTGAGCCTTTTCTGCCTGGACTGACTATCTTTGTGTTCCTCACCTGATGAATTTTAATCTAACTAAGCCTAATACAAATGCCACTTTCTCTGCTCTTTTGGGAATGACCTTCATTTTGGATCTTCACATAACCCTTTATTATGTATTAATGTGTTCTCTAATGTATATTGCAAGACCATAAGAACATAAAGTTGGAAGGGACCTTAGAGGTCAGAGATGCCTACTCTCTCACTGTACAGATGAGGAAATTGAAGCATAGAGCAGTTAAGTGAATTGCTCGGGTCACACAGCTAGATAGTGTCTGAAGGAAGATTTGAACCCAGGTTTTCTGATCCCAAGATTAGTGTTTCATCCATCATACCATTCTGACTCATACTGACTATTAAATATCAGCAAAATAATTATCCCTGCCTGTGTCCTTCCCCCACTGGATTGTAAACTCCATGGACCATGTCTTCTCTAAGTTTTGCATCTCCTCTATTGCCTAGCATAGAACAATCACTTAATAAATGTTTGTTAAATGAATGAATAAGTGGATGAATGAAGTGAAATAGTTGAATCTTTAACACCCCGGAAAAAAGCAGGGGTCTGGACAAGGTTAATAGCCACTAAGGTAGCTTGAACCATAAAGGGAAAAGAATTGCAATGACCAACACACTTTTAAAAAATCATATTGATATATTTTGTTTTTATATCACCTATATTTCCCAATGTAACTCTTCTCCTCTCAGAGAGATATCCCTTATAATAAAATAGAAAAAGGAGGGGGGGAAATCAGCAGAACTAACTAATATATAGAAAATGACTGACATTATGTTCAATATTCTGCAATCATAGTCACCTGTGACAATTTAATGTCAGAAAATCCCACTGTCCAAGTTTCTTAAGCATTTATTTAGTTATGTCAAGTTACAAGTGTTTAATGAAGGCTCAGAGTCTCTAATGGGATAGTAATATGTTGGGAATGGGGAAAAGGGAGTTCAGGTTTCACTTTTTGGTGAGGCTATATGTATTCTTTGTTCTGCCTATGCCACAGAGATCCCAGAAGCTAGTAAGCAGACCAACTATAGGAGTACCTTCCTATTTAGATGTTGACCATAGAAGATCAGGCTACTGATTGGCCCTTGGGTATAGAGGTTAGAATTGTCTGCTGCTGAGGGTGGCTAGGTGTCTCAGTGGATAGAACACTGGGCCTAGAGTCAGGAAGACTCATTTCCCTGGGTTCAAATCCAGCCTCAGACACTTACTAGCTATGTGACCCTGGGCAAGTCACTTAACCCTGTTTGCTTCAGTTTCCTCATTTGTAAAATGAGCTGGAGAAGGAAATGGCAAACCACTTCAGTATCTTTGCCCAAAAAACCCCAAATAGGGTCACAAAGAGTTGGACATGATTGAAATGACTGAACAATGAGAGCCAGGATGATAGGCCCAGGAGAGGAGGTGCTGTAAGAAAAAAAAAAGGCAATGACAATATGAAGTGTTTATTATTGCAATGTTCAATGATTTCTAAGGTCTTTGAACCCAACTGGGGAAAGTCCTCTAGACCTCCCATCATAGAAGGTTTTTAAGCAGTAAGCAGCTGACTTCTTGTTTGGGGATGCTATAAAGGGGATTCTGTGGGTACTATCATGTTAAATTTAATATATACTATTAAAAATCTAGTTGTAATTGGGAACCATACAAATAAAGTAACTAAAATGTTTATATCCCTTGACCCAGAGACTTCATTGCTAGGCTTATACCCCAAGGAAGTCATTGATAAGAAGAAAATCCCAATATATGCCAAAATATTTATAACAGAACTTTTGGGGATAGTAAAGAATTGGAAACAAAGTAGATGCCCATCAGTAGTGGGAATGTCTGAACAAATTGTGGCACATGAATGTAATAGTGGTACTATTTGTAAGAAATGACAGTTGGGATGAATATTGAGAAGCATGGAAAAATCTCTATTAATTGATGCATAATGAAGTAGGCAGAACCAAAAAAACTCCAATATATATAATGTCTACAACAATGTGAACACGAAGAACAACAGATAAGCACACACGCACAAAATCAGATGTTAATGTTGCAAAACTGTAAAGAATAAGTATGGCTTAAAAGAAGAGAATGAAAAGACACTCCTATCCCACCCCCTTTGCAGTGTGTTGTACGTTGCACTTATTTTCCAGTCTTTCCAATTTCTTAATCACTTATGCTGATTTTTTTTCTCTTTTTCTTATTTTGTCTTTAAAATACTATTTGTTATCTGAGATGGATCTGTGGGAGGACGAGGAGGAAGGGATACTGGGGGAAACTATGATGATTTTTTAAAAATAACATCAATAAAAACTTTTTTAAAAAATAAAATCAAAAACAAGTTGTATACAACAGAAACTAATAATTAAATATACAGTCCTCTTTTTCTTTTTCTGTCCTTCTTCTAAGGTAATTTTGATATTTGTGACAGTTGTCAAGTTCATAATAAAAAAAAGAAAACTCATTGTTACAAGGGCTGTGGGAAGACAGGCATGCTAATTCCCTGCTGGTGGAACTGTGAATTGGTTCAACTGTTCTGGAAAACAATTTGGAATTATGTAAGAAGAGTCACTAAATTGTTCATCTCCTTTGACCCATAGATTCCATTAGGGGAACTGTATTCCAAAGAGGTAATTGACAACAAGAAAAGACCCATAAGTATCCCCAAAAATGTTCATAACAGCATTATTTGAGAAACCGAAAAAATGTGGCCAGCGACTGAGGAATAGATGAACAAATTACAGTATGTGGATGTAATAGAATATTACTGAAACATGAGAAATAATGAATATGAGGAATTTAGACAAATGCAGGAAGACTTGGAAGAAGTGATGCAGAATGAAGAAAATAGGGCCAAGAGAACAGGATCTACAACAATGTAAATAGAGTCTATGTGGAACCACAAACTGTCTCAAAATACAATGGTCAGTGTTAATAGCACACCATCCAAGTTAAAGGACACATCCCTCCTTTCGGTTAACGATAGATTAACTGTTTTGTTGGCAATATGTTTTGTATGTTTGTTGGGAAGTTCCTGCTATGCCAAACTAAAATGTATCAATATAATTTTTCAAAAGAGAAGTAATTGCCCCAAGGAGAGATGAAAGACCTAGTGTGAAAAAAGGACTGACTTTAATGCCAAGAGGCTATTTTATAACTGCCTCTTAAGACTAACTTAAAACTGGCCCCTTATGAGATAAGGGAACAAAAGAATCCTGTCATTTCTCCTATAGCCAAATTTATTGAATAAGGGTCAGTGAAAATTGAGCATGCAAATGTGTGAGAAACTTTACTATCAGAGAGGGGAGGAGCCCTTGAACATTCTGTTCTGTGGAGGGCACTGGCATTCTGGGATGGCTATGCTAAACCAATGTTCTTTAGACAAAGTGTTTTGATCAGAGGATGTAGCTCCTGCCAAAGCTAGATATCATAAGGATGGTGTCTATGTTACCCGGATTTGAAAAAAAGTTTTTCCAGAGCTACCAAGCAACACAAACCTCACTGTCTGTGTCATAGATACTGAGCCCTTCAAAACTCTCCCCCTCTTCCTTTGGCAAATTGTCTTGCCAAACACACACACACACACACACACACACACACAAATGAAAAATTAAAAGAGGCATAGGAAATAAAAGTGTCAGGGCTAAAAGGGATCTTAGAGAGATCGCTTTATTGTACAGTAGAAAAAAACAGATGCTCCAGAGATGGAATGACTGGCCAAGACTACATAGCAAATTACTGGTAGGGTCATGTCTGGGTCCCAGGTTTCACAAATTCCAGGCATTGGCCAATGCCTATTCCACTGAACCAAGCTCCCTTCCAGGAGTCACTGGGCTTCTCAGAAGGTCCTGATCCTAAAGTCAGATGAATCTATTGGGTTTTACTTGGACAATGAGCTAAATGCTAATATAATGGAAGCTCCTTAAGGGCAGAGACTGCTACATTTGTATCTTTGTACCCCCAACTCTTAGCACAGTTCTTTATGTATATTAGATGCTTAATAAATGTTTGAAAACTGCAGTACTAGACATGACCTTAATAACTATGGTTGATTTAAAATGGATGAATTTGTAGAGACCTTGGGGGCTGCCAAAATAGTTTTATCCTTGGATTGGTATAAAGGTTAATGGTTCCTGCCAGAGGGAGTAATGTCCTAAAACCAAACAAGAAAATGCATTCGTATCACACACACATATATACATACCCACACACTTCCCCTTTATTTCTCTTCCCTCTGGATTGAGGAATAGATCATTCTCTTTTGAGACTGTTTAATTAACTATTGAATGAGAAGGTAGGAGAATGACCTGGCCACCAACAACTTAAAAGTCACGTATAGCCCAGATGGGGAATTGGTTCTGAGACATTTAAGGTGTGTACTCAAAGCAATTTAGGAGAGCAGATTGCCAGTAAAAACCACTAAGTGCTAATTCAGTTTACTTGAAACAGTCTATTTAGGTCACAGGGTAGGGAGTTATAAAATAATTATCAATGTCAGCGTTGGAAGAGACCTTAGAGCTCATTGGTCCAATACTCATCGTTTTGCAAAAGAAGAAACTGGAAACTCCATAGCACGAGTAGCAAAGTAGATAGAGCACTGGTCCTGGAGTCAGGAGGACCTGAGTTCAAATCTGGCCTCAGACACTTACTAACTGTGTGACCCTGGGCAAATCACTTAACCCTGCTTGTTGCTTAAAAAAAAAACAAAAAACACCTCTCCATACGGCTAATATGACATGCACATCTAAATAACTCCAAGGTTTCACCTCATACCTTTCAGATTGGAAAGGTGACAGAAAAGGAAAATGACAATTGTCAGAAGGATGATAGGAGAACAAGCATGCGCTATTGGTAGAACTATGAATTATTTTTTAAACTATTCAGGATAATAATTTGTAACTAGGGCCAAAAGTCACTAAATAGTACATACCCTTTGAATCAGCAACACCACTAGTAGGCAATATTCCCAGAGAGGTCAAAGATAGAGAGAGAGGATATATATGTACAAAAATATTTATGGCAGTATTTTTTGTTGTAGCAAAAAACTGGAATCAAATTGGATGCCCATCAGTTCAGTCAAGAAATGACTAAACAAATTATGGTATTTGAATGTTTTGTGGAGGTCTGGAGGCACTTGTGCAAATCTCATCAGTTTGCTTGGTTAATGTAACATCCCCACATGTGGAGCTTGGGAAGCTTGCTTCTGGGAGAATCTTGATAATATGTAAGGGAAATGACTTGAAGAGATTTGGGGGCATGTATGAACAGTTTGTAACTGGTTATGGTTGGCTAACCATATAGTTGGTTTGTAGCCTTTTCTGCTGCATAGATGGAAATGTCAGCATCTTCAAAATGGCTTAAATCAGCTTAAGCCATCCCTTATTTTATTTCACTGCTGTCTAGGGGAGCTTGGTGACCCTCTCATGGCATCCAGTGGGAATCCATGGGGAGAGGAAGGTCTTTTTCCTGATCTAAGGTCGTATGTCCCCAAAAAACAAGTCCAATTCTTAACCTTTTCATTTGTACTTGGTGAAAGGAACTGGAAACTCACAACCTAGTGAAGTCAAAAAGTCATCATGAGAGCACTCCAGCATCTCAAAATTCTAGGCCTTGGGTTGCAACAGATGCTGCCAGCCCAGCATTAATGCCCTGAGGAGCAAAGAATGAGTTTTTGTACCCAGGCTAGTAGTAGCTGAGATGAGGATTCATCTAGCATCGATGCTATCTTTGGAAATGAACTTGGTGAGACCAATGTTATATAGGAACTGATCTACATTATGTAGGAATGGACCCCTAAGATACTGGTGTGGTATGTCCCAGAGGAATTGGGGTAAATGCTTGTGTGTTTATTCTAAAAATATATTTTAAATAGATATCCCTTTGCAAAAACAACAATGGTTAAATGAAATTGGGGTGCTAGTCACTGGACCTCCGAAATGGGCAGAACACAGGTGGTGGGAGCTCAAGTTGATTGTGGTAGAGAAAGGGGTTCCTCCCTCCAGCCCTTTGGGTTGCAATGGAGCCAGCCTGGCACTGGGAAAGAGTATTCACAACAAATGGAATGGAATATTATTGTGCCTTAAGAAATGACAGAGGATGGATTCAGAGAAACCTGTGAAGACTTCAATGAAGTGATACAAAGTAACACAAACAGAATCAGGAGAACAATGTATGCAATGACTACAATAATGTGAAAGGAAACAACTTTGAAAGACTTCAGAGCATCAGAACTTTGATCAATGCATTGACCAGTCAAGACTCCAGAGGACAAACGATGAAGGATTCTTCTCACCTCTTGGCAGAGTGGCTGTGTGCAAAAACATGCATTTTCCAACACAGCCATTGTTTGATTTTTTTTTTTTTTTGCTTGATTATACTTGTTAAGATGTGCTCCTTTAGGGAAGCTAGGTGGCGAAGTAGATGGAGCACCAGACCTGGAGTTAGGAGGACCAGAGTTCAAATCCGGCTTCAGACACATGATATTTATTAGCTGTGTGACACTAGGCAAGTCGCTTAACCCCAACTGTCTCACCAAAAAAAAAGAAAGAAAAAAAGATGTGCTCCTTTAATTTTCAGTAAAGTTAAAGAAGGGAAAACTAAAGAGAAGTATTGAAATATAAAGGAAGCATCCCATACCTAGAAAGTATCTGAGGCTTGAATAGCTCAATTATTTCTTGAAAGACCAGCAAAGAGAATGAATTTGTCACCAGTACAGACTGCCTCTACTTTGTCCCCAGTCATTCATTCACATAAGACCCCAGTGGGAATCTGAGAAATATAACTGATTGACATAAAGAAGGATGAGGTCTCTCACTGAGGGAACCTGCTCTGAACCAGGCAGAATTTTCAAACCTTCGAGGCTAGACTTCTTCCACCTCTTCTGGAGGAAACAAGGCCAAAACACTGAAAGAATAAAAGAGGGAAAGACTGCTCTACATCTTAGCCTAAAGATTAGTGCCTTTGCTGAAAGAGTTCAGTAGTTTTTCATTTTTTTTTTCCTTTTTAGTGAGGCAGTCAGGGTTAAGTGACTTGCCCAGGGTCACACAGCTAGAGGTCGTATTTGAACTCAGGTGCATTTAACTCCAAGACCAGAGCTCTATCCATTGCTCTACCTAGTTGCCCTTCAGTAGCATTTCAGCCAAAAAGAGCACTATAATCCTCCAGCTGGAAAAGGTACAGCAAAAGCAAGCTAAGTTGGAACCCAGAGTTGGTGGAGGCTGAAACTGCCTATCAAAAAGCAACCCCAGGGAATACAGTGGACCAATGGATGTGGCAGAAAAACCCAGGGGCTGAGGATCTTCCCACCTCATTCCAGCAGCCATCACATGTAGCATCTGACTTGCCTGTTTGGTCCAGTCCAGCAAGGGATCAACCTATCCTGCAGGGATTCTGTGTCCTGTGAAGAACCAACCTAGCCTAGCAGCTGACTGGGCTTGGTAGGAATTGTTCCCTCTAATAAGCTGCCAGATTTCAGAATTCTTGGGTTCCAAATTGGCTTGCTATTTTATAGAAGACCCATCCCCAACATGTGACCAAGTCTCCTCAGCCAATACCAATCCACCCCCTCTGCAGGATCACTTCATCTCAGCGAATGGTCTTCACTCTTTCCATAATGATAAAGGATTTTTTTTTGTACCTATTCTATTGATTGTTTCAATAAAGATGTCCTAGTCTGGTTAAAGTAGTTACTCTAAATGGATTGGGGAAGTTGGATCACACCCTTACACCTGGATAAGAAACAATAGTATTCTTTCAACATTTGTTTAGCCATTGTCTAGTTGATGAACACCAACTTGTTTCAAATTCTTTCCTGCTACAAAAAAAAAAGTGCTTCTATGAATATCTTGTATTTTTGTTTCTGTCTTTGACCTCCTTGTTGTATATGCTGAACAGTGAGAACTCTGGATTAAAAGGTGTGGGTATTTTCATCACATTTTTAGCATAATTGTAAATTGATTTCTAGAAAGATTAGACCAATTCACATCTCCACCAACAGTTAGCGTTCTTTTGTTCCCACAACCCTTCCAGCAATGGCTATTTCTATCTTTTATCTTCTTTGCCAATTTATTAGGGGGTGATGTTGAACCCCAGAAATGTTTTGTTTTGCATTTTTCTTATTATTAGTGATTTGGAACAATCACATATAGTTGTTAGTAATTTGTGATTTTCCTTTTGAGCTCTATTTATAGTATTTGACTACTTATCTATCTGGGATTGATTGTTGGTCTTTTATATTTATATTAATTCCTCTTGAAAGAAATGTAATAAATTAATGAGGCATGATTTCTTCTTTTAGAAAAACCAGTATATTATTTGAAGTGTCCTTTGATTACATGCCTCTTTATAGACCCTACCAGCTTGCCCTCCATAAAGATATTTCCTCCAGACTCCAGGTAGTACTTCTTTTATACTGAGATCACATTGGAAATGGTCGAGATCTATAGCACAGTTATCATTTCTAGTGTGGTAGACCTCCCAATCCTTCACCCTTCTCTATTCTCCTTAAACACTAGCCCCTCCCTTTGTAATTCAAGGTTTGAGGAGAAAGCAAACCTCAGGCTTACATTGCAGCAGGATGGAGGAAGAGCATTATCAAGAAAGACTTATGGTGGGAGGAGCTTAAGAGAGACTGAACAACATAAAACTGCTTGCTACCCTGTGGGTTACAAAGCTCTGCTGGGCCAGGTAGGAAGTTATTGTCAGCAGTATATTTCATTTTATTATTTTTTAGGCAATTGGGGTTGAGTAACTTGCCCAGGGTCACACAGCTAGTAAGTGTCAAGTGATGATCTGAGGCCAGATTTGAACTCAGGTCCTCCTGACTTCAGGGCTAGTGCTCTCTCCACTGCACCACCTAGCTGCCCCAGCAGTACATTTCATTAAAAAGAGCAAGCCTAGCTTCTTTAAACTGCATACATAGAGGCAGCATGGTACAGCCGAGATCATGCTGGATCTGGAGTCCAAAAGTCTGATTTCATATCATAGCCCTGACATTTACTACTTGGGTGAGTCATGACCTCTGTTGGTTTCCTTATTGGTAAAATGAGGGGGCTGAACTAGAATGATGGAGCTGCTTGAAGCTGAGAGGTGGAGTACTGGACCTGCAGTCAGAAAGTTGTTGTTCAGTTGTTTTTGACTCTTTGTGAACCCATTTGGGGTTTTCTTGGCAAAAATTCTAGAGTGGTTTGCTATTTTCTTCTCCAGCTCATTTTTACAGATGAGGAAACTGAAGCGAATAGGGGCAAGTGACTTACCCAGGATCACACAGTTAGTAAGTGTCTGAGACCAGATTTGAACTCAAGAAGATAAGTCTTCTTGACGCTAGGCCCCAAATTCTATCTGCTTTTTCTACCTACTTGCTCTGATTTCAAATCTGGCCTAGGTCACTTACTAGCTGTATGATCCTGGGCAAGTCACTTAACTCTGTTTATCTCAGTTTTCTCATCTGTAAAATGGGGATAATAAACAACAGTCACCTCCCAGGGTGGTTCAGCGTCCCAAGGAGACCCAAATGAAATAATATTTGTGAAGCTATATACTATATGAATGCTAGTATTATTATTATAACCTAGAAATCCCTTCCAGCTTCAAGGCTATATGTTACTACTTTGCAAATGCTTGTAAGTGAGTTGAAGTTAATCAAATATTTCATTTTAAAGGATTACTGAATTCAGTGGCTTTTGGTTATTGGTTACTATAGAAATAGCAAAACTACCCATCATGTGAGAGTCCAGATTTTTTTTTACTTTAAAATGGAGTATTGTTGCAGAATGTTAAAAAAAAAGGGTACATGATAACTTTAATATATATTTAAAAGGAATAGCAAGTTGTACATAATAGATTAACAGTTTTATGTGCAACCATCTTTTTTTCTATTTAGTTTGTTATACAAATGCTTGTTTTATTTCTTAAGTTCAGAATAAAATAAATAAAATTTTAAAAAATGTTGGTAACCAATGGTTTGGTGGAAATGTACACTGTATTTGAATTAGCTAGGGTTCAAATCCCATTTCTGCTACTTACTAACTGTATTATCTTGGACAAGTAATTTCCCCTTTCTGGGCTTCAGTTTCCTCTGCTATAAAATGAGGGGATTAGATAAGATTATCTCTAAGGCCACCTGAAGCTCTGACTCCCATGACATTATAACCAGTAAACCTATATCCCTAGAAATAAGGAGACTGGGTCATGGGTCATGATGAATCAGACAGATATCCATCCTGTCCCTCCAGGGGCATAAATTGTATGACCTCTGGAGGACCCAGAGAACTGAAGGGTTCCTCTCTGCCTGTGCAAAGGGAAATCCTGAAGTTAGACTTTGTTCTAGGTGAAGGGAGTTCTGATACCTCATCTCCGTGTAGTAGGTGCGTGGGTGTTTTCTGGGAAACCACAACAAGTCTATTGCCTAAAAACTGTTCTCTCATTTGGGTGCCTGAGGTGTGGGAGTAATTGCACCCAGCTGCCAGGGTGTGAGATTAGAAAGGAGACTTTAGGGTTGGTAGGGTTCCTATCTGCCTACTGCAATTTTATCAGATAGGAGCTGGCTGAGTCTGAGTAGAAGCAATAAGTGAACAAAGAGGCTTTGAGAACCAGACTAGGGTGGGGGAATAGCAAAGTAAAGTGGCATATGCCCGCAGGGTTGGCAGAGGGCAAAAGGGTGAGGAAGATAACTAGGTTATCTTATACTCTGCTGGGTCCGCCCTTGGGCCTCTGACTTCCAAACAGCCTCAACAGGTGTTTGGCTCTCTACCTGGGTCCAGCCTCCTTTGCTTCCAGTCGTCTAAGGGGGAATTTGTTGCTGGAGGTGAGAGCTGATTGTTTACATTGCGACAGAGGGTGACACTTAGCTCAATATGAGCTTTGCAGTCCTGATGTCTGGGAGCATTTGGGGACAAGTCACTGTGCTCCCTGGCCTTCTGCCTACTTCCATTTCCCCTTTTCTTGACTTGGTTCCTACCTCCTCTTCCCACTCCTGCACCTGGTCCTGCTCCCAGTTGGGTTTTACTGTTTTATTAAGTACTTTTTAAAAATAAATGCCTCTGGATAGCCTATATCAGATTGTTTGCCATCTTGGGAGGAGGGAAGGGATATAGGAGGGAGGAAGAAAAATTTGGAACTCAAAATCTTATAAAAAATGAATGTTGAAAACTATCTCTACATGTAATTGAAAAAAAAATGTTATTTACCAAAAAAAAAGAAAGACAATTCTGACAACCTTCCCTGCACCTAGTTCATGACCAGGGCTGGGAAACCTGTCCATTCCCTTTCCCTCCTCTCCCGTTCCAAAGGCCAGGGCTATCATGGTACTGACCTAATCTTATCATAAGACGGGCACTTTAGAGACTGTTTAGTCTAGCCCCCTCATTTTCCAAAAGAGGAACTGAGGCCCAGAGAGTCTGTGACTTGCCAAAGATGACAAGGTAATAAATAACAGAGTCAGGATTTGAACCCAGCTCCTCTGCCTCCAACTCTAACATTCCTGCTGTACTATAGTGCTCATTATTCTGCCCTCTGGAGCAAGTTTCATCCCTTGCTCACATAATGGTTTTCACCCTATCTCAGTTTTCTCCAGGCTAAATATTCCCAATTCCTTCAACCTATTTTCATATGACATAGTGTCCAGTCCACTCGCTATCTTGGTCATGCTCTTTTGCATGCTCTCCAATTTGTAAAAAAGTGTGGTGCACAGAAATGAACACAATAGCCAAAAGAGAGTGTTTGTTGTCCCTCTCACTCTCGATTCCAAAGTCTCTCTTCATTAATCCTAGATCCAGTTAATTTCTTTGATTTTCATGCCACATTGTTGACTCTTCTTGACCTTGTAATCCACTAAAATCCCACCTCCATTGTATCCCCTCTCTCCTGCTCTACCTAGACTTCTGATCCCTCTATGTTCCCAACACTTGTTTGCCTGTGTATCTGCAGACACAAAGGAATTATTTAGCACAGTGCTTAGTGTGTAGAAAGTGCTAAGTGCTTGTTTATTCATTGTTCATTTTTTTTTTTTAGGCAATTGGGGTTAAGTGACTTGCCCAGGGTCACACAGCTAGTAAGTGTCAAGTGTTTGGTCTGAGGCCAGATTTGGACTCAGGTCCTCCTGACCTCAGGGCTGGTACCCTATCCACTGCACCATCTAGCTGCCCCTCATTGTTCAGTTTTCACTTCCTTCCTTCCTTTTTTCCCTCCTTTGCTTCTTTCCTTTCCTCCTTTCCTTCTTTATTTCCTTCCTTCCTGTCTGCCTGCCTTCCTGCTTCATTCAGTCAAAGGCAGGCAAACTGACCCAATATCCCGGATTTGGAGGAGATAAAATTTTCTCTCTCCCTCACTCCTTCAAACCCTCAACCTCAGTTTGGGTTGCTTTCTGATGCTACTCCATTCCCAGCACAGACTCTTTGTGGGCCATAATAGGAGGAGATGGGTCAAGCTGCAATTTCCAGGGTACCTCCTTAATTCTCTGGCACTCACCAGTGAGAAAACAAGGATATGAAAACTAATAGTGCATATGGGGGTGAGATGAAGATCAAACCAGACAGGATACATAAAAACACTTGGTAAACCTGAAAGCACTACAAAAACATCAGCCATTGTCCTTTCACTGATACTCCTGCAGTAGTTCACCAGGATAAGATGGTGAACATGCATTCTCAAAGTAATCCCTTTCCCCTGCTTTCCAGATCCCCCTTTTATTCATTGTCTAACCCCATTAGAATGTAAGCTCTTTGAGGGCAGAGATTTGCTTGCTTGCTTGTATTTGTAACCCTAGTGCTTAGGACAGTGCCTGACATACAATAAGCACTTATTAAAATGTCCTATCTATCTATGAATCTATCTAACCATCTATCTATCTATCTACCATCTATCATCTATCTATACATTAACGCTTTACTAGCTATCATCATCTATCATCTGTCTATATATCTATCATACATGTCTCATCTATCCCTATCACTCATCTTTCATCTATCACATCTGTCTGTCATCTGTCTATCTATTAAGGGCTAAGCCAGCTGAACACAAGCCCTCAAATGGTTTTCAGCGGGGGAGACGGGAAGGAGAGGACCGCACCCACCAGCCTACCAGCCTGTTTGACTGCCATTCAAACCCCAGCCTAGAATTAGGGGTCACTACTGACTTGGCTAATAATAGCTAAGGAATTTTTTCTTCCCAGAAATTTCTGTAGAAATTTGCCTTCTATCACAGCAAAGGGGAGTTATGATCTGCATTATCGAGTGGGAGTAGCCACATTAATGGAATCATGGATCCTTAAGGCATTGAATTTTTTTTAAAGTGAGGCAATTGGGTTTAAGTGACTTGCCCAGGATCACACAGCTAGGAAATATTATGTGTCTGAGGTCGGATTTGAACTCAGGTCCTCCTGACTCCAGGGCCAGTGCTCTATCCACTGTGTCACCTAGCTGTTCCAAGATGTAGAAATTTTAAAAAATTGTCAGTAGCCCAGGCACTGGCTCAAGACACATAGGTTTTCAGGCCACAGTCCACAGGTCGATAGGGACCCAGAGCCCTTTGCTGTACCTCTCTCTGATTGGCAGAAGTCAGAGATATTCTCTTTCCCCATCCTAATTTGGAGTTGAGTTGGTGGTGGGGGAATTCTTTAATGAACATAACAGCTGTCATGCATGTTAGGGGCTGGAGCCAGATTTTCTTTTTTTTTTTAAATAATTTAATAATTTAATTTTTAAAGATTATTTCCCCCAATTACCAAAGCCAGATTTTCAAAAGCTGCTTTTCCTTCTCTTTCTCATTCTAGCCACCCATCCTTCAACATTGTTTCCCAAGATTTTCTCTTCTGAGTGTCATCTGAGATTCCCTTCTGTCTGCAGTCAGGGTAGCTTTGTGTTTGTCCAGTAGGAGGATGGTCCTTATTTGTCCATCTAGTATTACTGTTAAGAGGTCACTGCATCACTTGGGGGGCGGAGAGGGAGTGGTCAGAGAACCCTGGAGCAAAAGTCAAAGTTAAGTAGATAGAGAAACAGATTTCCAGTGTGTCAACTGGGGAAGGCCAGAAAGAGCATCCAATATAATAGCTTTATTTGACAAGTGCTCAACAGGATTGGATGGGAGGGGAGAGGGAGGGGAGAACAGGACCATAAACTGGAACTAGACTTTGTCTTCTTGGAGAGGTAATGTATCTTTGTTATGGAGGTGGGACCAAGGTCCACCCCTTGTCTGGGATGGGCAGAATCGCTCAGGAGGGGTGCAGAAAAAGGCAGAGTCTACTCCTCTGAGTCCCAGCTACAACACCTATAATGTATAATGTTTCCACTACCTGACTCATAGGTTCCTTGTGAGGAAAGCATTTTGTAAGCCTTAAAGTCCTCCAGTGAGCTTTTATTGCAGGGCTATCCATAGACTAAGGCAGAATGCCAAACCCTAAGTAGGGCTCAGACAAGAAGTAGAAATAGATACGTAGAAGGCCAAGGTGTAGAAGGAAAAATGAATCAAGTCGGGGATATCCCCTAACTTTAGTACCTCCAGGTAGCTTTTCTCCTCTGCCATAGCTAACTGCATTAAGCACCAGGTGGAGTTTGGAAGGATCACAGTGGGATCACGCTGTGGTGAAAATCTGAAATGCCAATTGTAATGCTGTACTACCTTATTCACCCGGCGGATGTGAGGAAAACACTGTGTAGACAAACCTCTGTAGCTATGCAAGAATGCGAATTTGGGGGCAAAGGACCTGCCCGCATCACCACTGAATCAATTTATTGGTGTCATTACAATGACCCTGCCCCACGGTTGTGACATCTTAAATAACATTTATTACAAAAGAGAGAGAAGACAAAAATGCTTCAAAACCGCCCCCCACGGACCTCCCACTCCGCGCCAATAAATAAGAAGAGGGGGGAGACACGACTGGAGGAGGGGGTGTAGTGGGGGGAGACCTAAATGGGGAAGGAATTGTGCTTAGTCCGGGAGCCAGTGCTCCTCATCCCCATCTCACGTTGTGGGGAACCTTCTTCCCCCTCCACGCAGTCCCGAAGGGTCCGGGCTGGGGTGAAGGACAGATCCACCCCCACACACGCACACACATTTTCAGGGGCTCCCCGAGTATTCTTCTCCTTCTTTGGGTCGCGTAAGTCTTTCGAGGGGAGTGGCTCGGGTGTCCCCATCCTATTGGCTAGATCACAGGGTTCCGGTTGCTTTAAAGAACTCTATCCACCAATAACAAGAGTCTTTTGGGGCTCTCCGGGAGTGTGTTGGTAAGAAGTTACGAGCCCCTATGACGAGTAAAGAACTTCGAGAGTTCTCTCTCGATATGCCCAGGAACTTATTACCTTCTACTTCACCCTGCTCTTGGGAAATCTAGCAGCATTAAGGAAGGTGCACCTTAACTGAAGGGTGAGGACCTGGAACTGGAAGCATGAGGCCTCTTACAGTTAATGAAGGGGGGCGGGAGCTTTGCTTATTCATTGGGAGTGATGGGAGCAATAAGCCAACTTCAAGGTCTCTAGAGGGTTCCTGGTAATTGTTTTTGTTCTGTGGGTAGAAGCCGGACACCTAACTTAACCCACATCCACTGTCTTCGTGACAGGTTGGGAGAGAACCTTGAGTCATTCACTCACTTTAGTGTTAAATGTGACATGCCTCCCAGGTGACCAAGTCGGTCTTTCCTTCCCCACCTTCCTCCCCATGCTCCTTCACCATCCACCAGGACTAGAGTCCTCCTGGCTGAGCGATAGAGGGATTTGTGGTGGGAGAGGTTTCATGCCCAGCATGGTGGGTTGGGGGTGAATGGGGATGGGACACTGTTCAGCTGCCCATCCCTGCCATTCCCAAGGGATGGAAACTGTCTTCATCCAGCAAGAGGCGCCCCAGGCGGTAGAGCAGCTGAGGGTACCAATGTACACCCTCTCCTGGGGTCCTGCTGCCCCATGACAGACTATGGTAGAGGCGAAGGGGCCAGAAAGCCAGCTGAGCTAGGCGCTGCTCAGCCACAGTTGCAAAACAGGAGGCCACTACATCTTCAACCACCAGCGTTCCATGCTTCGTGAGAGGGGCATAGGCCCCTGGGGCTGTTCGAGTGGAAACAGCTGCCACTCTGGCAGGCTGCAGCCCTGGCACCCCTGCCACCAGCACGTACTGGCCAGGCTGCACTTGGCTGGCAAAGGTAGCCCGAAAACCAGTAGCAGGTTCTGTGTGGTTATCTGCAGTGAACAGCAGGTGCGCTGGTGTAAGTGCCAGGCGCCGGGGAGGGTCCAGGGTCTCTATGACATGGAAGGCCCTCTGAATGGTCGGCTCCCGATCCAGGAAGATGAGCACATCACTGAAGGTTGGGTTCCCATCCTCCCCCATGGCCAGTACCCGGTCCCCTGGTCGCAAGGCAGACAGGGCCACTTGAGCCCCGTTTTCCAGGCGAACCCTGGCTCCTGCTGGGAAACAGCCGCCAGTCTTGGCTGCAGCTGAGTGCTCTGTGGGGAAAATGGACAGGGTAGGGAGACTTGGTTATTGTCATGGATTTCAGATTCCTAGCCTCCTCAGCTCACCCCTAGAGAGAAGGCATCTAGTTCCTAGAGACCCCACTATTACTTCCACCTCAACCTTTAGCCTGGTTCCATTTCTTCCAACCTACATGCAAACCTGACTCCTCATCAGTGCCTGTCCCAAACCCAGACCCTGTCTTCACCTCATTTCATCCCCATTCATTCTGGGAACACAAAGTGCAACACAACCAAAGCCCCACCAAAGCCCACCGCCATCTGAAGAACCATGCCAGGAAATGGGGGAAGGAGAGCAGGACGGAAGGGGAAGGTTTTCCTTAAGCTCAAGGGCCCTTTTTGTAACACTGATACAAAGGGTATCTCTGCAAAACTGAAGGGAAAAAGAGAAGCCTGGTAATATCATGGGGAAGGAAGAAATGGCAAGAAGGAAAGGAATAGACTGGCTTCCTCTAGCTCCCCACTCCTGCGTAGAATATCATTTCCATTCTTTATCTCTCATCCCTGATTCAAATGCCACCCACTCCCCATACAAAACTGCCTTCCCTTGGAGTTTTTCCTGCTCTTTCCCTGCCCAAGTTGAGCTTTGTGTGTCTGTGGAGTGGAGTATAGGTCCAGTTACTGGAGGGAGGGGAATGTGGGGCTGGGGGAAATGGAGTACAGACTACAAGTTTGTACATTAGTAGCCAAGTTCAGGTCATTATGTTTGCAAAGGTCACCAGGCTCCAGTCCACATACAGGGTCAGTGTGCAGGCTCTATGTATTGGGACAGTGCAGTTTGAGATCGATGGATGAGCCAAGGTCAATAAGCAGAATCAGTGTAGCATTAGGAGTCAAGAAATGTGTGGTGTCAATCCATATGTGAGATCAGGGCAGTCAAGATTAAGAGAAAAGGGTGAATGAATGGATTTAGGGTTAACTGGGAATAGTATTGGTTGAGATCAGGGTGACTTGTAAGGCTCAGTGTAGGACCTCATGTTAGTGTATTCACACTATAAGTGTGAGACCATTGATGTGGAGACAGATTCTGGAGGGTTGGGATACAGAGCTATCTGCAGAGATCTATGTGCTGTGCTAATGCGTGAGGGTACTGGTGTGGCCAGTTTGTGGGCTCAGAGTATAGTGTTACTGTGCAGGGCCAGTGGGGGGGTGGAGTTCAGTAGGAAGGAAGGACCAGTAGTGTAGGTAATAAATTTGTATACACTCCCAAAAGGCACTATGTAAAGTCAGTGTAGAGAACTGGTTACTGAAAGACCCCAATTCTAGCCAGTTCTGATTGACAAGGCAGCCATTTCAGGAAAATCCACTTTATTAACTCCATGCTGCCCATTCTGGCTCTCATTCTTTGCTTGGCCCCAAAGCGCCCAGCGTCAGGGCTTGGGGGTCGCCTGCGCCCCCTTGGGTAGAGAGCTACATAGTAGAAGGGGGGCCCTGACCTGCATGGTGGCATACAGAAATCCCCTCCAAGCTCTGAACCTCCAAAGGATCTGGGGTCCAGTTCTATACAGCACAAATCCCAGTTCCCCAAACAAGGTGCCTCAGGCAAACACACTGTCCCCATCTGCACCCCAGTTTCAACACCTCCACTCTCCAGCCCAAAGGGTTGGGCTCTGAGTGGTTCTGCCAGCCCCTGGCTCCCTCCATCCGTCCATCTCGTTTTGGTCTTGCTCCGTCACCGCGCGGCTTGGGGGGTGTTGGGCCCATCCTGAAGGGTGGCTTTGGGTTGCGGCCCCAGGCTCGGGGCAGGGGCACTGAACCCACCACTCTAGAGTGCTGGCTAATCAGGCTATCAAGCAATGGACGGACAAGTGGTCACAAGCAGAGAAAGAGGGGCGGTATCAATGTCCTGCTGAGGGCCATTGTGCCTTGTTTCTCCACCCACCCCCTTTTCACCTCCTCAGTTCATTCCGACCGGCCCCTGCTCTGTCCTCGGCCCCGCCCCTCCCGGGCCCAGTCTCCCGAAGGCTCACCGGACTTGACTGAGCAGTGTACATGCGCCTTGGACTCATAGTAGACCCAGTCGAAGCCGGCCTCCACTGCCAGTCTTGCCAGGAGTCCATACTTGTTCCGGTCGCGGTCAGACGTGGTAATGTCCACGGCGCGACCCTCGTAGTGTAGCGACTCCTCGGAGTGGTGGCCGTCCTCGTCCCAGCCTTCGGTCACCCGCAGCTTCACGCCTGGCCACTGGTTCATCACCGAGATGGCCAACGAGTTCAGACGGTCCTTGCAGCGCTACGAGGGGAAAGGGGGGCAGGGGAATGGGAGGATTAGGAGCTGAAGGTGGGGTCCTGCGTCAGCGAAAGCGCTGTCTCGTATAGGGGGTGAGGAAGAAAGGCAGAAAGGGCTGGAAGCTCAACCCAGACAGCCCAGATGCCAGATCGTTCCAGGGAAGAAGCCGTCAATCTAATCATCAAGCTCTGTACCCCTAATTTGATGTTCTCTCCTGCCTGGCCTCACTTGGGTCTAACCTCACGTGCGCCCCAGTGTCCCCAGCTTTAGCTACTAGCGTCTGCGGCGCGGTGTCCGAAGACTTGTGAGTCAGTGAAAAATAAAGGGAGTGGGGATGGGGTGGGAGGGAGGGGCAAGGAGAGCGGGCGTTAAAAGACAGAGATCGAGACTCCGGAGGAGCGGAGGAGGGTAAACTAGGCAGTCCAAATAAGAGAATATTGGCGTATCGGGAGCAAGTGCTCCTGGACCGCAGGCAGACTGCGAAACAGGACAAGCCCCGGCTTCCTTGGCCACGACCTCCCAACTTTGTCCCTTCTTGCGAAAGCAGATGAAATGGTAGAACCCTTTTCTATCCCTGACGCAGAAACTCCAACAGGATGAATTCCGCGCTTTAGGACTTTACCTCCCGGACGGCCCACTTTCTGAAAGATCCTAGAATCAGCTGCCCCCACCCCCACCCCAGCTTCTGGCTCCCAGACCTAAACCCTGAGTCTCGGGGCTCTTAAGAGCAGAAACCCCCGGGACCTTCCTCGTGTTCCCTGACTAAGCAGGATTAGCCACAGTTCCGAGTGGGAGCCTCTATTTCCGCTCCTCGTCTGTTTCCAAGCCCAAAGCTCCCTGCCAGCCCATGTACGTGTAAGTCTCTATCCCTTTGTCCTCTCTTATGTGCCTCGGACATCGGTTTTGGGGGCTTCGTGTCCCCTTCCCCACCCAACGCCGCTGGACCCGAAGGCAGGGGGGATACAAGTTGGTAGAACTGGCCAGAACGGGACAGGAAAGGAGTGCAGGGACCGCTATGCCCAGCAGGTGTCACCGCAGCCTCAGGGCTGGAAGTACCGCAAAGGGTGGGATTGACGAGGCCAAGGCAGGTGTAGAGCGAGCACCCTGGTTGGGGAAAGGGTCCTTACACCCAGCCCAACATCTCAGCACCTGAACCGTCCCCCTTATCTGCAGCCGAACTCTTATACGCTAGGTACTGTGAGAGACAGGATGTCCTTCTGGTCAGAGAGAGACACTGACCATCTTTCCTTCCTCTGGCTCCTTCCCGGTCCCTACCTGCAGATCTGAAGACAGGGACCCAGACAGGCACCGGGAAAGTTGACCACGGCTCTGGAGCGGTCGCAGTGGGAAAACACTGAGTCGGGGAGGGGGGGCAAAGGAGCTCCACTGCTCTTGATGCCTAAGGCTGTTGGGGCTGGGGAGTGGGGAAGAAGGGAGAACTGGACAGTGGAGAGCAATAGGTTGACAGCCTAATCCAGATCCGCGCGCCTTCAGCACCTTGGTGAGGGGCGGGGGTCACTGCGCTACCCCGAGAGTAAACACGAGAAAAGAGAAATTGATTCCTTGGTGCAGCTCAGAAAAGTGACCAAGGTAGCCGGCCCCACTCCCCAAACCCCTGGAACCCGGAAAGCCGGCTTGATTGGAGGGGAAGGATTGTAGGGATGAGCTGTAGCCGCCGCTGACTCCCGTGTGCCTGGAGTCCCGGCGCCTGGGAACAAGAAAATACAGACCACTGACGCTTACACAGGACCTGAAGGCAAAGGGAATACCTGAGGGGGCATGGATGGGGGAAGATGGACTTGTAGGGAACATATCCGAGACCTTCCGACCCAGGAAGGGGGGTGGAGAGGGGCACAACATCCTTAGTTTGTAGAGCTGAACTTATTCTTCCCTTTAGTGGGGCGGGGGCAATGAACAGAGTCAAACCGAGCCTCACAGACCCTTGGACTCCTCTGGTCGGGAGTCAACAGCGGCAAACCTTTGTGGGGTGAGGGCAGGGACCGCGCTGAAGAGAACTGGGTGAAGTGGGGTGAAGGAGGCAGAGAGAACAACCGCTTCTGGAAGAAACTAAATCGCCAGTTTCCAGGCAGGCTCCGATCAGATTTTCTCCTGGGCCTCTGCTGTCCCGGCCCAGGCACTTACTCCCTTTCGAAGGGGCCTCTCCCCCATTTCTTTCTCTTCCCGGATAAGCCTCTGGATCTCTGACCTCTCCTTGCCAGCCTATTCCTGCTACTTCCTCGGGCCGGAGAGGCCGCTTTCCTTCTCTCCCTGGGTCAGGGCCGAAGCTGGGCGCTGTCAATGATTGTTGAGCCCGCCGCCGGGATCCTTATCTGCATTCCTCAGAGCCGGGCCTGCCAGCAGCCAACCTTCGGCCTCACAAACTAGGGCCTGCCCGGTACTACGACTCCCAGTGTTCCCCCTCTCAATCAATAGCTAAAGCACAGATGCTGGGGTGGGGGGTGGGGGGTGGGGAGGAGGTGGTCGTGGTCTTCTAAGGAGCCACAGCAGACTGGGAAGTGCCGGGTGAACGCTGAGGCTGAAAGAAGTGAGCGGGAGTTTTCTCCATTTACCACTCTGGCTTAAGGCAAGTTTGCTCCAGCCAGCTTGGGGATTCTCTCCTGTCCAACTCTGGCTCCCCGCTCTGTAGCTAAAGGACTCCGGAGGTTCGGGCCACTCGGGTCAGCTCTCTTCTGATTTCCCCAAACATCTTGGCCCTTTCACATTCAAGCCCACTTCTAAAGCTCCATCCCTCCTGCTCACCTCCCCTGGCCAACCCCTGAAATCTCCCACAGTTTGGCTTTGGGTCTCCGTGTCAGAAACAGTGAATCTCCCCATCTAGCGTGAGCCCCCGCAACACAGGCAGCCTCTGGATTCCAGGGACAGTTCCCACAGGGGTGACTCCCCTTCCTGATCCAGGACTATGCAACTCATCTTCTGCAGCTTGGTCTCCCCCAAGTCCCTGCGCTCAAGCCCCAGACACGTCTCCGACTTGGCTTGGACTCAACTCCAGGAGCGGCCGGCGCAGAAGACTGCTAGGATGTTGTAGAGGAAGCCCAGTCCCCGCGCTCCTAGCTGCGTCGCTCCGGGGACCAGAGAGGGTTGGGTTCGGGAGTTAAGTGCGCAGCCCCAGGCAGAATGGAGAGCTAAGCTGGGAGAAACCCTGCAGATCCCCGAGACAGTGAAACGTCCGAGGTGGCCCCGGGTCAGAGTTCCTTCGGACACTCTCCCACCGTACCCCCCACTCCCGGGCTATTCCGTCTCTAGTCTATCCCACCTTGATCCCCTGCCCTGGAAGTCCGGACGCGCTGGCGTGCACCTGCTCCAGTTTCAGTCCCCGGGATTTCCTCGGGGAGGCTGGGAGGTTAGGAGCCCAGCGTGGGGCACGAGCCGGCCCGACGGAGGCCAAAGGGGGCAGGGCGGACCAGCGTGGGCAGGTGCCAAGGGGGCGGGCCGGGGAGCCTGGAAGAAGGTGCCAGCCAGGTCGGGTCGGCTGGGCCGCGGGGCGCTGGCGGTGTCAGCAGCGGGCATGTCGCACTCACCTGGGTCATGAGACGGTCGGCGCCCGTGTTCTCCTCGTCCTTGAAGATGATGTCGGGATTGTAGTTGGGGGTGAGCTCCTTGAAGCGCTCGGAGCTCCGCGCGATCTTGCCTTCGTAGCGCCCGCTGGCGCCCAGAGTCTTCTCGGGCACGTTGGGGCTGAACTGCTTGTAGGCTAGTGGCACCAGCTTCCGCGGCGGCCGGCGGCGGCTTCCCACCACCCGGCCCGGCCCGCAGCCCCATGCCGCCGGCGCCAGCAGCAGCAGCAGTAGCAGCAAGAACCGGAGTCGGGGCCGGAGCCGGGCCGGAGACATGGCCGGGAGCCCCGGGGGAGCGGCCGAGGGCGCCGGGCGGGGGAGCGGGGGCGCTGCCGGGCGCTCAGGCGTTGGGGTGGTGCTGAGGGGCTCTGGGCGGGAGCGCCATCGGCGGGGGCGGGACGGAGCTCTGCGGGGTGGTGGGGGACTGGGGCCCAGGGCCCGGGCTGGTGGCGGCGCTCTGTCCCCCTCGGCGCCTCGGCTCTGAGCTGCCCAGCCCGCCGGCCGCCAATAAATAGGCCGGCCCGTTTGTTTTGGCAACGCGGCGGCGGCGGGGGGCGGCGGGACTGCGGGCCGGTGGGGCTGGGCTGGGCTGGGCTGGTCGGACCGGCGGGCTGGTCGAACCCCGCGGTTTGCACCCCGGCCCGGCGGTCAGGCGACTCGGGCAGAGCGGGAGCTGCTGCCGTCTGCGGCGCGGCCCGGGGCCGAGTGAGAGGGGAAATGGAAGAGATCCGGGCTCGGGCCCCGCGCAGACCGCACCCTATCCATGTCCCTGCCTCCCTCCCGCTCCCCAGCGAACCTGCGACAGGGGCAGCCGCAGCCTCCTCCCCCTCGGGCGGGCGGCCCCAGGCACTAGCCCTTGCCCCGATCCCCGGCCGCCCGCCCGCTGCCCTCTGTGCCCCCAGCACCTCCTGGGCTTGCCCTCCCCGCCCGCCGGGACCCGCCCCGCCCCGCCCTGGCCTCGCCTCTGGGCTCAGCCAAGCTGCAGGGGGCTGGGGCCGGGGTGAGGGGTGTGTTGGGGGGGTTGGGGCGGGACGTTGGCAAAGCGCAAATCTCTAGGGCAAGGAGGTCTCACCCCATGTAGACCGCAGCCCTCGGCGCGGCCGGACGGGAGGGGCAGGGGACAGTGGCTGGACCGCACAGCCGCCCACGATGTTCCCTGCGGGGAGACAAACGAAAGACCCAGGGAGGTCATCGACACCCCGGCGCTGTACCTCGGACCTCAATATCTACACGCGGCTTAGCCTAGTATTTCTGTTCTCTGCATAAGCTCTGCTTCGTCCCTCAGCTCTCTCCGATCTGAACCCCGGATTTTTGTCTCATTATTGTGTACACCCCAGATGTCAGTCACACTTTTGTCCCGGCAGCTGGGGTAGGTGGGTGGGGGTGAGACGCCTCTAGGAGAACAATAGGATTTTAATAGGTCTTTTGAAGTTGAAAATGTGGTCAGAACAAGTAGAATGCAGTTCCAGTACAAGGTATAAGGTAGAGCAGCCAGGATGGAGCAATTAGTGAAACGAATAGAGGTGGCAGAATGACTGGTTATAATTGAAAGGGATAATAAGAACCTTAGTACATAGTGGACCACAAAATGAATAGGAACAACAAGGTAAAAATGACACCAAGGGCTGATTCGGTAAAACTGCGAGTAAGAATTGTAAGCTAATCCTCTCAGTAGACTCAGCAATGGTAAGCTCCTGAAGGGAACATGGGATTGCGCACTTCTAGGAGCTACAGATTAAAAAGGACGTGGAAAACTTGTAGGAGATCCAGGCAACGGCAGTAGAAAGGGCCAGAGAGGTTGAGAGGAGGGGGTGAGGGGTGCGTGTATATGTGTGTGTAAGCGTGTGTGTGCGTGTGTGTGTGTGTGTGTGTGTGTGTGTGTGTGTGTAAAACCTGGGGCTCCAGGACAAGCATAAAGCAGCTTAGCCAGAACAAGGAATAGGGGAGAAGAACCTTTAGAACTGCCCCAAGACAATCCTCTCTTAAATCTAGCAAGAACTAGTGAGCCTTTTTAAATGAGAGCTCGCTTTTCCTTGCATCCAAAGATGACATTCCTAAATCACCACTAGAGAAGCATGCACCTAGAGAGGCTGATTTTTTCCAGTAGGGAAGGATAGATTTGCACCCATTCACCTTCACTCTCACAGGGTCACCTTTAAAACACAGTATAAAACACAGACTTGATCACCAGCATTAGGGGTGCAGTCTGTAGTTGTAGAATCTTGTTTCAATTGCAGCTGCTAAGATTTGAGATCAAAAAGACCACTTTACCATATTATCCTTACAGATATCCACCCTCCAAAACCTCTGTATTTCATACCAAAAATAGCTCAATCTTGTCTTTACCTTAAAGTCATTGGAAGTGTTCCAACTTTCTCCTTTCCATAATCAATCACCCACTCTTATCATATATGAAGTGGGTTTGCACTACAACCAGCTCCCTCCTTTTCTCTCCTCCCCCACAGAGGAATGGCATATTTGCACCTTGTCAGTAGTTTTTTTTTTTTCCTTTTGTATTTGTATCTCCAGGGCCTAGCATATTGTCTAGAACAGAAAAGGTTCTTAATGCTTGCAGGTTCATTTACTAATCAAGACCGATTCTCCCTCTCCACCCCCAACCCAGACAAAGGCGGGGGGCCTCCTTTTATTACAGAGACCCATAAAAAGAAAGCCACAGCTTCCTTTGGTCATCTCTTCTAAGATTCTCTAACAGTTCTTGGGAAGTTTTGCCATATGGATAATTTAGCTTTCTTACTGCTCTGTCCTTAGTAATGACTGCCATCTCAGCAAGCCATTAGTCTTTTAAAAATATATATTTATTTTTATGTGTTTATTATCTCCCCCTTCAATTATCCTCCTTTCCCTCCCAAAACAGAACAGGGGGTAGGAGGAGGGGGGAAAAAAACCTTGTAACAAATACGTATCAGCAAAACAAATTTCCACACTTGTCAAGTCCAAAAGTTTCATTCTGCTGTTTAAGTCATCCCCTCCCTGGAAGGAGGTGAGTAAGCAAGACATCGGTTTTAAAGGCAGTTGTTAAATCCTTAAAAAGTATTCCCATTTTTAAACAAAAAGCTTCAATTACCTTCCACTTTCTTCCTAGGTCCTACCTTAGAATGTCTTAGTTTTGCCACATTCCCCTGAACTTTGATTTCTTCTCTCAAACTGTAGCATTCTAACTTGGATCCAGAACCCTAGTAGATTAGTCCCTAAAATAGTAGGAAGATCATTTTCCCAAACTTGGGTGCCAAAGTCTTATCATATATTGTCTTTGTTTCTGTAAACATAGTGGTACCTTGTGGACAAGCCTGCACACAGTGGACCAGATGCTTGCCAAAATATGTCACTTCTGTCTAGCTTAGACTTTGGCTGAGGTTTTCACATGTCCAATAGGGAACCTGATGCACGCGTGCTAGAAGACGACTCACAGAGTGCTGAATGATAAGATTAGGTCAGTACCATGATAGCCCTGGCCTTTGGAACAGGAGAGGAGGGAAAGGGAATGGACAGGTTTCCCAGCCCTGGTCATGAACTAGTAAGTTATTCCAGGTCCAGAAGGCCTCAAAAACATGGGGTCGGGTTTGTGGTTTACTATTTGGGTACAGCATTGTTCACTGGCGTCAGAGTGGTCTCAAAGTTCCTGAATTAAAAAATAGGCTTTTTGGGGACCTATATGTTATCTCCCCTTAGTCATTGGTCCTAAGAGGCTTTTAAGGGTTAGGTCACACACCCAGAACCATTAGCAAAGGAAACATTCTTCTAGGAAATTCTAGGACAGATTTAGTGGTAGATTTAACAGATGGGTATAATCACCTGAGGATCCTGATTATGGGTTGTTTGTTTGTTTTTTCCTGGCTTCGTAGAATGCAGTTAAGTCTCTGCCAGTAGCAATGGTAGTGAGATGGGGGCATTTGTAACTACGCCAGTAGCCACAGGCAGCCCTGGAACATCTACTGCTTGCCCCACAAATGAGTAGCAGTGGCTGGAGCCTCAAATGGAGGTTGAAGTCAACCAACACATGGTTTTTGGCTTTTATGATGAAAAAAAAAAGAATGGTGTCCCCCCCCCATCTCTCTGTTCTGTTCTTTTTAGTTTGAGGAAGATAAAACAAATGCAAAATCCAGTTCAATCTTCTGAGTAATCTTAACTTTCTAAAATGAAAGCCAGACAAAGTAGCTTAGAGTCATCTAGCATTTACTGAGCACCTACTATGTGCCAGGCCCTGTGCTAAGAAAGCCAAAGAAGGGGTACAAAGAAAGGCAAAATCAATCCTTTTTCTCCAGGGACTCACAAGTCAATGAGAGAGACAACATGCAAACAACTGTGTACAAACAAGATATAGACAGGATAAGTTGGGAATCATTCCAGAGGGAAGGCACTAAAATTAAGAACCAGGAAAGGTTTCTTGCATAATGTGAGACTTTAGTTGAAACTTGGAAGGAAACCAGGGAAAGCCAGCAGGTAGAAATTTGAAGGAAAAGCATTCCAGGCATGGGGGACAGCCAGGGAAAACGAATTGGGAGATGGAGGGTCATGTTTGAGGAACAGCAAGGAGGCCAGAATACATGGAGGGGAGTAAAGTGTAAGAAGGCTGGAAAGGGAAAATTTTGGGGGGGTGTAAGTGGGGGAGATTATGAAGGGCCTTGATGGCTAAGAACAGGATGGATTGGAGGATGAAGAGATGTGAGGCAGGGGAATCGACCAATACTCTACTGCAATAGTCCAGATGTGAAATGATGAGGAGATACACCAGGGTGATGGCAGTGTCAGAGGAGAGAAGGAGACATCTATAAGGAAGTCATGAAGGTAAAATCAGTAGGCCTTGACAAGTGATTGGATATGGGGAAAGAGAATGAGAAGTCAAAGATGACATCCAGGTTATAAGCCTGGGTGACTGGGAATAGGGGGTACCCTCAATAGTAAAAGGGAAGTCTGAAAGAGGGGAGAGCTTGGCAGGAAAGATAATGAGTTCAGTTTTGGATGTGTTCAGTTTATGGGACTTCAAGTTGGCGATGTCGAATAGGCAGCGGAGATGTAGGGACAAAGGTCAGCAGAGAGGTTAAGGCTGGAGGATTATGTCAATAAGCATTTATTAAAAGTTCCTACTATGTGCCAGACATGCTAAAAGCTGGGGATACAAAGACAGGCAAAAGACATCCCTGCCCTCAAGGAGCTCACAATCTAATGGAAGAGACAACAAGCAAACAAATATGTACAAACTAGACCCGAGAGTTATTTCCATGGAGATGATCATTGAAACCATGGGAGCTGAAGAAATCACCAAGTGAAATAGCATAGAGGGAGAAGAGGGCCCAGGACAGAGTTTTGGGGGACCTCTATGATTCTTGGGTGTGATAGGGATGAAGATCCAGGAAAGGAGACAGAGAAAGAGAAATTGGACAGGTAGAAGGAGAATGAGGAGAGAGCAATAGCATGAAAAGCTAAAGAGCAGAGGATCAAGAAGTGGGTGATAGAGTCAAAAGCTGCTGAGAAGTCTATGAGAATGAGGATTGAGAAAAGGCCATTAATTAGATTAACTAATTAATAGCTTCGTATTATAATTGGTAGCTAACAGATCCCTTCAGAGAGAGCAGTTTGGGTTGAATAATGAGGTTAGAAGCCAAACTATAGAGTTGAGAAGAGATTGAGAGGAAAGACAGTGGAAACACCTATTGTAGAGGGACAGCCTTCTCAAGAAGTTTTAGCCCCAAAAGGGAGGAGAGACATTGGACAATGTTTACAATTATCCTTTTGATCACTGGATCATTGATTTAGAGCTGGATGAAATCTTAGTGGTTATCTCATCTGAACCCCTCATTTTTGTAGATGAGGAAACTTCGGTCAATAAAAGTTAAACGGCTTTTCCAATGTGCAGTTACCTCAGGTTAATTTGAATCAATTGGAAACCATTTCTTAAGTGTTTTCCATGTGACAGGGACTATGTTAATTGCTAGGGATACAAAGAAAGGTAAAAACAGCACCTGACCTCAAGTAATTCCTATTTGAATGGGAGTTCACAATTCAAATGTTAATATTAACAAATTAATAACTAGGTATGTATAAGACATATACAGAGTAAGAGGGAGGTAAGCTTAGATGGCATCAAAAAATGAAGTAAAACTTTTATGCCTCCAGAGCCACTTGGAGGCCTTTACTGTGAAATCAGACCAATCTCTATCTGATTCTAAAGATGCCCAGTCAGAACTAGATTGGCCTCAGGAATGCAGTGGATTGAATGCCCATTTGGTCATCATGGACTGAGTCTACCGCAACAATTCTAGTCACTTGCCATTCACGGAATCAACCCAACAGGTAGACACGGGAATGATCAAGGCACAGTGAAGTGCCTGTGGCCAGGGATTAGTGAACAAAAGGTACTAATATTCAAGCATTTTTTTAAGCAACTACTGTTTGTATAATACCATAACAGGCACTTACAGGGTCATGGGAGCACAAAGGAGAGAGAAGACATACTCACAGTTGGAAAGAAGCAAGGGGTCATGAACTTTTGGGAAGTGTTTTGAGGAGATGAGAAAGAAAACCTGTTAATTTTTTGTTCCCAATGCTTTGGGAGGTGGACAGTGGTCAGAAGGTAAAAGGTCATAAGCCCACAACAAGGCTCAGTGGAATAGGTGATTGATAACCAGCCAAGGGTCTGGCACAAAATTTTAAATCCTGACAAAAGGTTTGTGTACAGCCAGAGGTTCCTAGGGAATCAAGACTCTCTTCTTAAGAGGTTAGGATGAAGAAAGGTCATGGAGGTAGCTTCTCCTAAAACAAATGGGGGGTTAACCCCAGACAAGTTTGGGAAAGTAATAGCAACTAGATCACTATTCAGTTTCAATAAGTTGGGAGCCATACGTTTATGATAGATTTTTTTTACCCACCTCCAATTACCTTTTCATTATATATTGGATATGTTTTTTCCCATGTGAATAAATCCCTACAAAAAGCACCAAGACCATTTATTACATGGCTTAGGGCAAAAGGAAAAGAAGAGAACACAATACAATAGACATCTTAGGGTGGCAGTATTTAGGGGTCCACAGTTGAAGGATCAGCGAATAGCAAAAACCTGAGCTTCAGACCAGACTGGAGATCTTCTTCAAAGCCTGGGCCTTAGACAGCTTCCTCATGGGGTAGATCTGAAACTTATCCGATCCTCTCTCTGGAAATCAAGGGTCCTAGTCTGGGAAGCTCTTTAAGGAATTAGCAATTGAGTTTCAAGAACCAAACCTGAACCATCTACAGAACAATGACAAAGCATGTAAAAAAAGTCCAAGATGACAGGACATGGATTCTCTGTACGCATACTTACCTGAAAGGCAGCATTACAGAGTAGCTAGAGGGTGGGATTGCTTTTAGAAAGCCCTCTTTATCCACATCCTGCCTCTGACAATTACAGGCTATGGACCATGGACAAGACTCATCATCAGTAGAGTGAGTCTCCATACTGACAAAATCACAGGTGGACACACACATGAACATGCACATAGATCTGTAACAATCTCTGTACTGTAGGAATACACATACTAGAGGCATCTTTACACACACTGGATCTGAGGTAACAAGGATTTGAAGGGTAAATGGACCAGTGAGGGTTCTAGTTCTATGAAGGGATTTGAAGGATATAATGGGCATGAACTAGCAAACAAGATGGGGGATGGGGGTAGGAATGGTCTGAACAAAGGCACAGAGGTGGAAGCAAAACTTATGAGTGCAGGACAGACACCTCTAGAGGAAAATGAAGCATTAGCAGAGTCACAGAGGTCACATAGGTCAGTCTGGTGAGTGGTTCTTTAATATAATGCAAGGTTTACACAAGGCTTTAATGGTTTACAAACTACTTTACATAGGTCTCAGAGAGACAGTGTAAATATCACTATTCCCATTTTATAGATGAGGAAGCTGAGGCCCAAAGAGGTTAAGTGCACTAAGATCACAGAGCTAATAAGTGACAAAATCGGGTTTTCAAGCTCAGGCCTTCTGACTCCATCCAAATCCACTGATTATCTTTACCCCACTTAACAACCCTCCTTCAGAAAGCACATTGTGATGCTGGACCTTGCTCAAGGCAATCTCTTTCTCCAACTGGATAGGATCATTCTGATATCTGTTCCTGATCTGATGATCATCTAGTATGGCACGTATGTAAATATACGTATCTGCAAATGGGCAGATCGGTTCTGGCCAAAACTGGGGCACCTTTTTGAAGTATTCAAAATCAATGAAATATCAAAACACTAAGAAAGGTGATTATTGCAGTTTTTATTTATATATACATAAACATATGTACACATATGTATATATCCACATATGCATATGTATGTATATATGTAAATTGTAATAATCTACGTTCTTCTTGATGGTTCATTTGATTTTGAACAGCTCAAAATGGTTCTCCAGCTTTGGCAAGGACTGTATGTATATGTATATGTATATGTATATGTGTATGTATATGCATATGCATATGCTTGTATATATATATGTACATATATGCATATATAGCTATACATAAAAATGTCCAGTTACATCTGACTTGCCATAAACAGCAGACACTAATGATGCACCCACCAGAAAGTACTTATGAAAATTTAGCTTTAAGACCTTTGCCTTGATGATTTAGAAAGGCACAACCAGTTCCCATTTGAGTAGAGAACTTATTCTGCTTATCTCAAGTCAGAGCTAAAAGTCCTAGTAATTCCAGAAAGCTCTAAATGGATCTGTTCATGTGAGTAGGACTCATTTGGCCATCTGCAAATTTGCAAACATGCATATTTCTGCATGTGGGTTGTAACATATATTGTGGGTTGTAACAACTTTAATGGGCCCCATTCTCCCCAGTACCCAGCTCTCTTCTCTGGGAATGCTAGATGCTTAGGAAATCAGATTCACTCTTCTAGGCAATTAGGAGGTTAGTAATTAAACAATGGGGGAAAAGAAGGGCTCATTTTTACAAGCATTTCAGGTGGCACCCATTTCATGAAGCTTCCTCACTAGCTGTTGGTACTTCTCCTGACTCAGTTTTCCTTGTATAGGTTGTATTCTCCTCAGCAGAATTTAAGCTTCTTGATTAAAGGAACTTAACAAAAACTTTGTTTTTGTAATCCCAAGGCCTAAAGAGAGTAGGCATTTGATACAAGTTTATAGAATTAAATTCAGCCATTTATTGTGATTCCTCTTTATTGACTCAACCCATCTTTTGTTTCTTAAGACTGTTCCATTTGCATTTCAGATGTAAGTCTAGTTGTGCCAGGTTTAGCTGGCATAGCTTCTTATAACCCTGCCTGAATACAGTGTTTTGAGAGCCTTCTATTTGAGCATCTTTTATCTCGGTCCTTCTTCCCACTGAGTATTTCCCAATAGTTCTCTGAGCTTGTTAAATTGGATTTTGTTGAAATCAGCTTTCTTCTTTTCTGGGATTCTTATTTCTTTTTTAGGAATTTCTATCACCTTTCAGTCATTTTAACTAAAGTATACACCTACCTCCTTTCCACTAATTTCTCACTGTTTTCAAGACTCAAACCTAGAAGCACTCATGTATCTTGTGGCCTCATGCCTAGCCCTGATTCGATCAATTTACAAGCAATTTTCTCCTAGGTCTTTTTCCTTAATGGGAGATACCAGAGATGGAATTATCATCAGAATCTGCTCAGAAAAGTGTTGTGGTCAATTATCCAACAGAGCAAATGATATTGGAGGTAAGAAATAGTCTTGGGTAGACACTGTAAAAAATGGGCAAACACAGAGTTTCATTTGGCAGTTTTTTGACCTACATTCTTCATACTTTATAAATGTAGGTTTGTTTTCATTTTTCAGTTACGCACTTGTAGCTAGGAATGCATTTTTTTTTCCTTGCATTTGTTTGTCATTGCATCTGTCAGCTTGGTTGACATTTCCAAAAGTGTTATGGCAGCTATCCATGTTCAATTCTTCTTGTTTATGTGATGGCAGTGTTTAGAGTCAGGCCCACCAGACAGCCATATATACTTTCTGTCTCTTAGAAGAGCCCAGCAGAGGCACTTTACTCTGGCTTTTCCTCCCGGGCTCAAGGACTAAAACAGACATTGTATGGATATATCAGTTCTTTCTCTTCTTTCGGTATAATCCATTTGCATTTCAAGTTTACACACAACTCTAGTTTAAATAACTTGTTTTCTTATAACTCTATCTGAACAAGGATAATCTTGATTCCAATAGTCTCTTTTTATTTCTTAATCCTAAAAGTACATCTTCAAATCTGTGGTCGAAAGACGCGACCACCTACTATTTTTTCTATTTATCTTTCTTAAGTGGTCTATACCTTTTGTCTTGATAGACTAATCATGCAAATTATCTCGCCATCCTTGTTAATGTACTAATCAAGATAATGGGGACAGGTAAGTGCCACTTCATCACCACTACTAGACAAATATTTCAAAGTGCATGCCCTAATCATCTTGGGTAACCATTATAATTTCACCTTTATATATATGCAGATTATTATGATTGTATTAGTACTGCAACCAAACGGAAAAATCATCACTAGCCCAGAATTTTGGGACTGGCTGATCCCATCCTCTACCCTGAAAGTTTCTTGGTAGTATAATGAACTAAATAAGCATTCTTTCCTTCTCATCTAATATCTGTCTTAACTTAGGAAGTGACTATTTGCAATGCGGTTACACCAGAATCATGTTTTAATGAAAACCTCTAGCTCTCTCCGCTTATTTACTATGTTTTTTACACGACAACCTCCTCCCCAAGACCCCCAAACTACAGGCCTTCCCCTTCCTCCTTCTAGTCTGAACAGAAGTGTTGTTACAATGGGTCCTGTCTTGTCAATGTTATACCTAGGTTCCTCTACTCTCCAGTTCCAGCTAAACGTCTTCAATATTGGAGTCCATAATAGTTCTGGCTTTCCTGCCAGTGCCCTATATGACAAATAGGCTTTTCCATCCCCTCTCGAGCCCCACCTCATTTCACTCCACTAAGTGTGGTGAAGAAAAGCAGCTTGGGGTGCCAGCCAGGAAGATTATCTCTCCCTTACTCTGTTCTCCTCTCTCCAGTCACTCATTTCTGACCGGCTGTCGATCCTATCAGGGGTCCATAAAGCAAGGAGGACTCTGGCCCGGGAGAGGGGGGTAGGGGTTAGGCAAACAGGCCAGGGAGGCAACTGGTTGAAATTTAACCACAATATTCTTGGTCTCTATTGTTTTGAGTGAGGCCCAATATTTCCACAGCAGGATTATAGGATCTGATTAACCATGTTAGACAACAATGCTGAGCTGGGATGGGCTTCCCCTTCCAGCTGCCAATATGAAAAAGTAAATACAACACCCAGATTTCAGTAGGGAGGCCCCAGCAGCCCCTAAGCCCTACTCCCCATTTCTGACCCTATTGCTGACTTTGGCCCAAAAGTGAGAAGAGGAAGAGTATGAAGGGTGCTCCTCTAGCTGCTGGCCCCTGGCCTGAGAGGACAAGTCATTTGAGTACAGTCTTCCAAGATGAGCCAGACCATGCCTACACACTCCTTATACTGGGGAGACCAATAGTCCTTGAAGGTTCCCCCAAGCTAATTGGTTCCAAGGATCATAGTGGCTGGTAGGGACTTTTAGATCAGCCACAAATCAAAGGAATGCAGAAACATGAAGTAGGTGGCTACTACCCCTGGAAGTGCCTGCCAGATTGCTGGCTTAGGGAGAACCTGATGGCTTGGAGAGAAGGGTGACTTCATGAGGGAGGAAGTATCCCTGCCAAAGGCAGGCCTCCAGCCTTTCTGGGAGGTAAGACTCTCTGGGAACCACTGATCTCTGATTTGGATTCTCTGACAACTTCCTCCTTCATCTCAGGGGTAATATCTAAATCTCCTCACCTATTGTACATAGGGGCCTCACCCAATCGTATCCTAGAGTGGCCTTTTCAGAGCTGGGGAGAGCCCCCCCCCCAAGAGGCAGCAGTGTCATCCTCTTTCTTTTTTTGGATTCTCCTCTTTGTACACCCAAAGTACCAGTCCAGTACCTTAGAGACAGTGACCACTTGGTATGTTTGTGGGTGAGGACAGTGACATACGCTGGGATGCCTGACGCCTTGACTCCAAAGCCAGCTGCTGACTTGCCATGGACCCTTGGGTCTTCCTCCCTACTGAAACATCAGCTTTCCCCATCAATAAAATTGAGACAGAGCTCACTCTTGGGCAGAGCTGGCAGGAGGATAGACTAATTTTATCATTACCAGTTTAAATACAGAATTATCCATCCTAACACTGACCCATTAGATTGGAAATTTGTCTATAAATTAAACTGTGAAGTTCTTCCCGGCAGAACGTGTGTAGTCTCTTTGTATACTGACAGCCTAGCACAGTGCCCTGAATACAGCAGGTGCTGAATAAATGTCTAAACTGACTAAACAGTGAGTACTCAACACTGAGACAAGAGTCGATACGGACTCTGTTCTCCAATTTAACAAGCATTTATTCATTGTCTACTACATGCAAGAGATTTTGGTAGTGCTGGTGATGTAAGGGGGCAGAGACGACACATATAAACACAGGCTAAGTGCGGGTGAGTAAGGGGACAGCTTAGGTGGGGTGGGTCTCTCCGGCATCAGGGAAAGACTACAGTAGATGGGTTTACTTGTTCTCTGTGGAATCAACACTTCCAATTTAGAGACAGATGGAGGAACAGAGTCACAAGATAGAAGGCCATGGCTGTGGCTACACAGATGAACCAGTCCTGGGGCCAGGCCCAGCACCCAGAAGGGAGAGTCCACAGTCCTCCCACACTGAATTCATAGGCCTAGGGGCTCCTCACAACACACCAAGACTAAGGAGGATGCAGGGACTTGGATGAGAGAGAAAAGGACTCCCCAAAGGAGAGATGTCCCCGAGAGTTTGACAGCAAGAAGGAGGAGGGCTCAGGCAGCTGCTCTGCTGCAAAGCTCTGGCTACAAGCTTGCTTCTTAGGGAATATAGGGTTGTGACGGCGGCCTGGCCTATCTGATCCTCCGAAAGCCCTGCTCTTCAGAACAGGGTGCAGGCCCCATTCCCAAGTGGGACTCTGGGGGTAGATCCGGAGGATCTCTAAAGGAGCCCTTCCTGATTCTCCCCTCAATACTATGCAGCTATGAGCAAGAAAAATGCCCCTGGGTTTAAGAGACAATGTTGGCTAACTGAGGACAGAGGGGAAAACGAGTACTAGTGGGATGTTATCTAGGCCCTGCCTCGGTCAGTGTGGGGAAAGAAGGGGATGCCCTTGCTGAAGGAATTCTCCATCTCTGAGCCTGCCTGAGCTGGCCGTGGGGGTGGGGGGAGCTGGGCAGCCAGGCCGAGCTGGCCCTGCAGTATAGGTGGCGCTATTTCCCTACTTTTAAGTCGGACTTGGGCAGTCACTTCCTCGAGGTCTCCAGTCCTGCTCCTGGTTTGCTGGCTTGCTCATGTAAACCACCTTGTATTATTTTTTTTTCTAAAAATACTCCAAAGCAATTGAAAGAGTCCCTTCTCCCACCACCGGCCCCAGCCTCAGCCCCAGCCCCGGCCCCGGGGAAAGGGCGGGTGGGCGGGGAGGTGGGCCACTGCTTTATTAAACACAGGGAAAACTAATATTTACGGAATAAAATTTATGGAGCAGCCACTAGAATTCGACCCTTTTATGTGCCTGTAGAGCTGGGGTGGAGGCTGGGCCAGGCCAGGGCCCTGGGGGAGGGGCTGATCCAGGGGCAGGGCCTGAGAAAGACAAGTTAGGGATTCCCTGAGGCTTGTCCTGGGTTAGGTGACTCTCTGCCACTACCTTAATCTTGTCCTCTTAAATGAAAAAGTTCCTGAAACAGGACACCTGGAAAGGAGGGTGGGAGGTGAGGTGGCCCAGGCACAGCATCCCCTCAGAAATGAAGAATCCCCTTGCTGGGGATTCCTTCCCTTTCCCCATGTGGCCCAGTGCCTGATTCTCATTGAAACCAAACTGAATCCTGCAGAAAATATGTGGAAAATAAACAGAGTCACTTGATAACAAGTTCTCACACAGCCCCAGATCCACCTTAGTGTTAGCTTGGGAGACTAAAGATGCAGCAGGTTCAGCAGACCCATGAGGGGGGCAAGGTCTGTGGAAGGAGACACCATAAAGAACACAGCGTGACCTCCTGCAGTGGGCTAGGGCTCTTTACTGCCCGGCAGCAGAGGAAGAGTTGGGAATTGCCTAGAAAAGGAACAGACGGAGAAGAACCACCACTCAGCCAGAAAAACCCACCTCCACCAATCCGGTTCAGGCAGCACCTTCCCTTGGGCTGAGTTCTAAAGACCAGTGTCCTAGGACTCCTCTTCCTACCCTACTCCTAGCTTTTTTATTCCCAGGTGAACCTTTACGGGGTCCTACCTGCATAGGGAAATTGGGCAAAAATGCAGGGACTCATTGAACCCTAACTGGCTAATCCAGCTATTTCCCCCAGGAGTTGGCTAAGGGACCAAATGCTGAGGCTCGCCTCAGACTCCCGTTGGGTCCAGGATCCAGTTCCTGCTGTCATACCAAGCATCCTCTGGCCATTCTGCTGCTCCTTACCATTGCACCTTGTCTAGGTCTCGCAGAAGGTGCTTTACCTGGGGAATGGGGGGGAAGGAGGACATAAGGCCTCTCCTGCAGCTTTGAGTGGCACAGGAGGATCCTGTTAGGGCTCTACACAACCGGACTTGTCCTCTTTGCCTTGAAAACAAGACAGGAAAATGAACAGAATGGAGAAGAAGAGGGCAATGACAATCTGTGATGTTTTGTGTCCGTCCTCTCTGGGAAAAGTGACTCCAGATGCAAGTTAAGGTTTCATTTAGGTCACAGAAGAAAAACTACAAGAGAGCCTGAAGGTGTCTGAGTGGAGGGTTCAGGGTGTGAGAGATGGCCTGGGAACTTTGTACCTGTGCGTGTGAGGAGAAAGGTGGAGAAGAAAGGAGAGAAAACTACTATTTTGTGAATTATGAATGAACAGAACAAAATCTGGGGAGCTTCAGGATGGTTTTTGTATTCTACTCAGACCATGGCAGTAACTACTGGCTCCCTAAAAGAAGTAGGGACTTGCCAGTGAGTCTGATGTAAATACAGAAGTTAATACTATCTTAAGATGGCACAGGAGTTTTGGAAGTTTTTATTTTTGTTGTTGTGTTTCTAGTAAATCCACCACAAATATATAGAGGAAGATGCCGTGGAAGAATGGGGTTCAATATTTCCCCAGTTTCAAGCTCCTCTTCAGGTCAGGAAACCTAGTACAATCATGAGTATACTCAAACTGAAGGACAAAGTGTCCACTACATGGCCTAACACAAGCCTTACAGCCAGACCCCAATCTAAGGCTCCAGCCTTGCCTGACTTTGCCTGAGGTCTGAGCTTTCACCCCAGAAGATCCTTTCAAGGCAATGCTGATAGAATCTGCACCCCAAAGTCTTCCTCAGCCGCTGAAGCACCAGGACGTGAGCTCAGTTCAGTTGAACAGGCCCTTTGGTTTCTTCCTCTTGACTTTGGACAGATGGGGTCTCTGCATTGGAACTGAAGTCTCCTAGAGAAGAATGGAAGCCAAATTAGAGGGGAAATATTCTACACCTTCCCCACTCTCAGGTTTCTATCCCAAGAGAGTTACAGGCAGGATCATGATATTTACTTCTCAGGGTCTTCTTACTTTCCCTTTCTCATCTTAAAGGGAGCACCTAACTCTTTTAGGCTGAAAATGCTATATGCTGCTCTCTGTAGACAGGCACCACACACAAAAAAAAAGATAGATTGTCCTCCCTTTCCATGGGGAATGATATTTATAAGATCCAAGGGCTTATAAAGTGAGAGTGGAATAGAAGGATAAGGGAACCACTGCCTAGGTTATAAGGTCAGAAGAGGTTAAGGGTAGAGGAGAAGTGTGGGCCTCTCCCTCTAAACATCTAGTATTCAGTCATGGTCCATATCTTTAAGCATTTAAAAGAGAACAACAACATGGTAGCAACTCTAGTGGGGTAAGAACTAGGCTGATTTTAGGTGCTGATTTCCTGAACCCTTAGATTCTGTTTCAAAAAAGTTCCAGGTTTCCACTGATTTTTACCATATTTAAAGTCTCAAGCACAGACAGGGATGGGGCAGAGAAGGACTGCTGCTCTGGCTGGCTCAGTAGTATACCATCAGTTTCATTGGAAGAAGTCCTGTCCGAGGCCTGGGAGTCTCCTGGAATCAGAGAGGTCAAACAGGACAAAGAAATCTCCCTTCCCATGCCCATCAACTGAGAAATGGCTGAACAAGTTGTGGTATATGAATGTAATGGAATACTATTGCGCTATAAGAAAGGATGAGCAGGTGGATTTCAGAAAAACCTGCAAAGACTTATATGAACCGATGCTGAGTGAAATGAGCAGAACCAGGAGAACACTGTACACAGTAACAGCCACGTTGTGCGACGACTAACTTTGATAGACTTAGCTCTTCTCAGCAATTCAAGGATCTAAGACAACTCCAAAAGACTCACAATGGAAAATGCTATCCACATCCAGAGAAAGAACTATGGAGTCTGAATGAAGATGGAAGCATACTATTTGTTCTTTTCTTTTGTTGTTTTGCTCTGTTTCTTCTTTCTTGTGGTTCCTCTCATTGGTTTTAAATCTTCTTTACATCATGACTAATGTGAAAATATGCTTAATATGAAGTAGAGCCTATATCAGATCGCATGCCATCTCAAGGAGGGGGGAGGAAAGGGAGGGGCAGAAAATTTACAACTCAAAATCTTATGGAAGTGAATGTTGAAAACTAAAAGTAATTAATTAATCATTTAAAAAATAAATAAATCTAGGCTTCCATGGGAAAAAAAAAAGAAATATCCCTCCCACCAAAAGGGACAGGGACAGGGTCATTGTCACGGCCAGGTCAGAGTGACTGGTTCCGAATCCCCAACCACCCTCACAGTAATTGCCAAGAGACACCCCACAGTGCTAGCTGTTGTGAGGTTTCAGGCGTGATGGACAGGAGGTCCCTGCACACATCGAGCTAGGCTAACTAACACTCTGGGGGGCAGAACTCAGTGTCAATTGAGCAGCCACAAACTGCAGCTCTCTCCAAGCTTGGAAAAGTCCTATGACCCAAGTCTCACAACGAGTATCCAGACTTCTCAAGGACCCTGGAGAAATTCAGTGTCCAGTTACGACAAATGAAGATGCCTGATAGGCAGGTAAGAGAAAGAAAAGGAATAAAGCCTTCTTGCTACCTCACAGCCCAGGGCTCTGGCAACCCTTGGCACATCCCATGAGGACTGGACTAGCTTCATCAGATGTACTCTCCTACCCTAGACACCTAGAATAGGAACAGAACTCCACTGAACTGCTCACCCCCAAACTGCTCACCAGAACCTTGTCGTTTTCGTTCTGCCTGGAATCCTTGTTTAGTTATTGTCACGTAGAGATTCTGTAGCTTCATAGCAAAGGATCTTCCATTCTCAATACTGCATGCCTCTGGCAGATTCTATGGGAGAAATGAAACCCTTGTCATTGACATGCACAGAAAAAAGAAACTTAGAAACCCTCTTTTCCATCTGTGGGGCTGGCATCAACTTCAAAAGAGATATACCTATCCCTGCAGAAGGAAGGTTAAGAAGTTGGTCTGGTGTGGGACCTGGGGCTCCAAATCCATTAGGACCCAACCGTATAACAGAATCCTTCTTAGAACTTTTCCTTTGGCAGGTGTCTCTGAATCTCCACTTTCATATTCCCCAATTCTTAATTGTATCTCATCATCTCATTTACATCCTGTGGGCCTCTAGCCTGGGGGATTTTGATCATCCCTGATAGATCTGTCTTAGGAGATTTGCCACTAAACAGATGATCATTTTAATCAAGCTCATAGTCAATCTCTACGATCGAGAGAAAAGGTAAAAGCTAACAGATTTGAGCCCATGGCAAACAAGGGGCCAACCTTGGAACAGTGGAGAAAGAGGCAATACAGATTGTGGGAGCATAGGTGTGATGAAGGATGTGGGAGAAATGGATCAAGGATGAAGGAAATGGGAGAGGTTTTTGAGGCATTGAAGACAATGGGGTCAAAAGAGTTCTGTGACACAAAGAGAAGCAGCCTTTGGCCACAGAGTCAAAAGAGTTGGATTTAAGTTCCAGCTCCACAACTTACTAGCTATGTAACCACATGCAAGCTATAAATTCTCTGAATCTCTCAAACTCTACATTACCAACCTCACAGCTTTAGTTGTGAAGAAAGCACTTTAACGGCAACCTGTAGAGTACTATCCAAGTGTCAGCTAATCATCATCATCATCAATCATCATCATCATCATCATCATCATCATCATCATCATCATCATCAT